>NC_135867.1:10864480-11031980 GCF_031162955.1 Sander vitreus
AACATTAGTCTGATAGTTTGTTTGCACAACAGTGAAGTATATAATATACTTACACAGTCATACAGTAATTGAAAACAATATAAAACTTAAAAAGTGAGAAGCTTTTACTAAACACTCTTACTTCAAGACCACAAAATCAGCAGAATGTAGGAAGATGGGTAAACCAAATGCTGGACTATGATTAGACACAGTGACGTAACCACAATATATAATAATGATGATGATGATGAGAAAAATGGATAAAGATAATGGCTACAAGATGTAAAGTAAAACTCTAACAAACTTTGGGAGACAGAAATGAGCAAGAAGGGATTTTTTCTGCCATTTCAGTTGGTCCATTGCATAGCGCTGAAAACAGAAAATCTTCCTTCTTGATAGAGGATTGGAGAGATCTGTTGAAGTGAGAGGGACATACATTTTACATGATGGAAATACCTCCTGGAAACTCACCGGCAGTGGTGGTGGGGGCTTTACTTGCTCATGCGTGTGAGGTGTGTTCATTATTATTCCATGCCTTCCTCGGCTTGACTAATGGGTGCACTGGGCCCTGTGCTTTCACGCTGGGCTGAAGGAGGCATGGAAATAAGATACAGGGTGTAAGAGTCAGTCAGTGGTCATTACAAATTAACAAACAGCTGGTAACCTAAAGATCCAATGAGCAACCAAAAGAGCAGATCTATAATTAGAAGAACTTGGAAAGGTGTCAAAGTTAAGTTCTGTGTTTCATGATGATTATCATCGCTTACTGCGTTCTCAATTGGAAAACATAAATGTGCAGAATTGTTAATTATTACCTCCTACTTTATATATATAATACAGTGTTGGTATACTATGTAGAGAGCAATTTTTGTTTTTTAAGTTAATCCCTTGATTAACTACCACTATAATGACTTTCACTGCATTTGGTTATTTTTTTGGTGACCTCTTTTGTCAGGGCACTGGAAGTTATTTTTCACTTCTTGGAAAAAAGCAGGATTAAAGATACTAACTTTCAGTGTGTTCTTTAACATTAAACACAGTGTATGCATATGTTAAATAAGCACCTTAAAAGGCTCAACTATAAGCCACAATGTCACTGAACAGTGACGTACTGTCTGTGCTTATATGGTCTATTATGCCAAATATTCAACAGAAATCTTTTCATACCGACATGCAAATGTGGTTTGATGACAAAAAGTGTGATTTGTGAAAATAGTATTTCAACAAGAAATCTTTTTATAGCAGGTACAGTATAATATTTAACAATGGTCCCCAACGTTTAACAAGGCCAACATGTCAGCATGCTAACAGTTGTTACATTTGGTTTTGGAAGCTGTTCAATGCAAACAGAACCACACAAATGCTGATCTGCAAAATATCAGAAATGACACAAATCACATTATAGTCACTATTTTGTGGTCTCCATTCAAACTGCAGAAAAAGTGGTCCATCAATGATAAACTTTCTCCTCTGTGTTTGTTGTACATGGCTCTCACACAGCCTTTTACAGGATTACGTTACACTGGGTTTGTCTGGAATCATACAGAGCTTTGGAACATCAATTTGAGACACATCGTCGAACTCTATGAAATACTTTAAAAGACTTTTCAGGCTGATGTTGTATCATATATCAGACCCCAATGAATCATGATTAGCGTTCCATTTTATAGTTCCCATGAGCATCTTTCTATCAGACCTAATTTTACCTCCCCACTCGTTTTGACACGTTCACTTTCCAGTCCAACAGAGACGATGTGTTAAGATCTCTGTGGAAATGGAGCCATCAGAGTGAGCCAACAGAAAGCTCAAAGCTGATCATTGTTCTCGTAAATCATCCTACTATTTGTAAAATGATATTGTTTAAACTATTACCTAATATGACTTATTAATAATGACTGTGATTTAGTAAGGAAAACATCTACAAGAGTTGCCTTTCTTGAAACTACTCCTCCTGACAAAATATGATTCCTGTTTCCACTGCTCCTTGGCAGACCATAGCACAAGTTCAACACATTCCTGTGGTTAATGCTGTGCAGTGCAAAAATCTTTTCTGGTATCGATAATTTATTTTTCAGGGAAATTACATCAAACACAAAAAATTGTCTTGTGGCAATTAAAAAAAAAATATTACATGCTTTTTGATATGGTTTTAATGGCACACTGCTGTGTTAAATAAGCAAATTTGTGGATTAGCAAAACAATGTCCCTGCGCAGTAACATAATAGAACTACAAATAATACAGAAAATAAAATGTAAATACAGCTGGCAAGATTGGATGATAAAATTACATTTTAGGCTTGTAAGTTGTTTTTTTCCCAGTATATAAACAAGCCCTTATAACAATGCCTCTGGGGCCTTATGTGGTCATGTCCTTGTACCTGTTACATGTCACTTGTACAACAATTTAGTGAGTAACTACCATAAAGCAAGTTGTCCTTCGAAGATAATAAAGAAATGCTTAACAGTACTATAATTATACTGTAGTATAGCTAATAGTTTAGCCTACATTGAGTTTTAGTTCATATAATAATAGTTATTTGCAAACATAATATAAAAGCAGTATTGTGGTTTCATTATTCAAAACTTCCTAAGTAGGTGCTACTTTTATGAGCAGACTGGCCAGCTGCTGACAGATGTGAGGTGTCTCAGGAACAGCGAGTGATTGTGAAGCAGTGGCCAGAGGAAGAGAGGAAGAGGAGAGGTAATGAAGGTATAATTTGCTAACCATCTGTGAGGTGCCTGGCTGCCCCGGGGGTTTCCTCTTCCCCGGAACTCCCCCTCCGCAGGGGCACAGGTGCTTGAGAGAGGAGGAGGAGGTGAGGGCGAGGGAAGGGAGGGGTAAGGTAGGAAATATAAAGGAAAAAAAACAGACAGACAGGGAAGACAGATGAGGAGGGCAAGAGGGAGATATGGAAGATGGATCAAGAGGATAAAATGGCAGAAGTGTGAGGGTGGCAATAAAGGGGGGGGGGGTTAATGATACAACAAAAGAGATGTAAAGAGGTAAAAGGCAAAAGGATGCTGGGATTGTTGGGAAAGAAGAAGATACATAGGAAAGAACATTTTGTTGTATGTATTCTCTAATAAAGTTTTTAAAATATCTTAAAAGAAATATCCAAGAGGTATGATGATGAAAGCATGAATACCGGTTCAGTTTTTTATTTTGAAATGGGGCAGGAAGTGGTCTGTTTCTGCACTTCATCTCCCTTCCTCTCTTGTTTATGCCTCTACTATTCCACAGCCAAGCCATTTTCCCTTCCATCAATTTTTCTTCCATCCTTCACCTCCTACTTTCCATCCTTAAGCTCTGCTATGACTCACCACCATTACTTCCTCTGTTCCTGCTCCATCCCATTCCAACCGCAATCATCTTCCTTCAGATAACTTCTCATTCGCTGTGATGCTTCACATTACAAAATAAATCCATTAATAGGTTGTTTTCAATTCTAAAATATGCAAACATTCTATTTCAGTCATAAATGTAACCCTGACCTTAATTCACAACACAAGAGTGATTTAGCTTTATCTTTTGCTAAATGTTGAGAGCTTTTTACTTGCTCTAAGCTGTCAGGGACTCAAACTTCATTAACATAAACAGTTCAGGACAACAATGCGCTCAGATCGCATTTCACTTAACTTTATTTGTATTTGACTGCTGGCTTGATTTTTGCAGTTCATGTTCATTTGCCACAAAGATGCACCGACTAAAGGCTACACGATAGCTGTTCTATAGCTACTTAGCAACATGTAGCACAGTTAGGCCAGACTTATTTCAAAACTTACCAGCAAATCCAGTAGCTTGTTATTTTTACTTTAGCCACCTCTCTTTTTGTCCTTCTGTCTCTCTAAGTTCCTACATTTCTTAAAGCAGTATCAACGCATTTGTTTTGACCACTTGGGGGCAGCAGAACAAGTAGTAAACCCAAATGTACATACTACCACCTCACAAAGTGGATATGGCATATGGTGAATGTGTAACTGTGCCAAAACATTAAACCCATTGTTAATATAAAACAATTGAAGAATGCAGTTTTAATTGTGCACGTTAAGGTTTGTGTTTTTTTCCACAGTAAATGGGACATTCATTCTGCGCAAGCCATAAAATGATGTTACCACATTTGTCGTTTCAGCGCGAAGGCTCCGCAAGTTGTCACGGTACTTGGTCGTGCACCTCTGAATTTTTGTAACACGCCGCACACTGCGCTTTCAGTTCAACATGGTCGGCTGGGAAGACCAAGCAGGTTTGCCTCTACAAACATCTGTATAATTCTTCATGTACAGACCACAGGGAGTCAAATGGCCTTAAATATGTGTTCAGAGACAGCCACCACACTGGAAAAAGAAGAAGCATTTTGCTGGAGTGTGGAAAAATGTGTGGGAAAAAAAGAATGCTTTGTTAAAGCTAAAAACGACCTAATAGAAAGAGTATTCGTATCAGTGTTAGAGGCAGACAGTAATTTTGATTTAGAGATAAACGTCATGTTAATAATTAGAGAGGAAAAATGTAATGTTCGGCGGTATGTTGGTGTTTATCATGAATGTGTTTACTACTGTTGCCAGACAGCTGCTTCCCTTTACTTCTGCTCTCTACTTCTTCTCTACTACTTCTGGCTTATTCACAGATTATTTTGTTTATCCGCCCCCTGGTATTTCGGAGAATACTGCAACGAACAATACGTTGAGCATAAACGTATCTGTGTATGCTCGTAGCGTGCGCGCCATCTACGGAGGCTTGTGCCACAGTGTCATGCGTGTGAGTATAACTGGTGGATTTTTGAAAAAGAGGGGTTTTATTTACTCAAAAATGAAGCAAACAATTTACAAAGTATGTATTCAAGTTCTGGCCCCATAAAAAAGGTCAACTAAACAAAACCTAACTCAGGTTATGCTAACTTTACATTAACTGTAATTAAGAACTGAACAGACTAATTTTGCCTCACAAACTGAACACAAAGGGGAACATACTGTATGTAATGGCTGATCAGACCTTCTTTTTTTTTTAACAAAGGGGTAACACAAAAGAAGAGACTACCACATAAACTACAAATAAAACAGGACAATTACTCTATAGCAGTATACATATTTGATCAATTAACTAAAAGAAAAGCACCAGCAAATTAAAGGACAATTCTAGTGCAAAACAAACCTAGGGGTTAATAATGGATGTGTACCCATGTACCGATGTGTCACTCGATCGCTCTCTGGGACATGTTTTCATGCTAATCAAATGTATTTGTAGCTTGAAACAAGCTAGCGCGGACCGCTGATTAGCTTACAACGCTAGTATTTGGGGCACAGGGAAAGTAAAAACAAATCGCTTATTATACCACTAAAAAGGCTCAAAATATCACCAAACTTCAACGATATTTAATGATAGTCCCTAAATGTTAACCGAAGCATTGAGAACTTTGTAAGCATACAGACAGTTTATTAAAACGATAGATTATAAAGACAGTCGCGTTCTCGTATACAGACAGCTGCCGTCTTGGGAGCTACTGTCTTTCTAAACTATATACTATAGTGAATACTAGTGTTGTAAGCTAATCAGCGGTCTGTGCTAGCTTGTTTTCAAGCTACAAACACATTTGATTAGCGTGAAAACATGTCCCAGAGAGCGATCGAGTGGGTACACATCTGTTATTAACCCCTAGGTTCATTTTGCGTGGAATTATCCTTTAATATACTAAAGAACAAAACAAAATAACTAAAAAAAAATCCCAATCCCCCCTATGATGTAGCAGGCACTTGGTACATTCTGATTGGCCACTTCCTGTATTTAAGAGCTCTGCTTTATGTGGTGCACCTTTTGTTTCCTCCTGACAAGATGTCCCTCCAGCTGCATCCCCTTAGCACAGGTAACTCAAAGAAAAAAAAATTATTTATACTTACTTATTCTATTTTATCTACAGTCAAACTAAAGTGTGACTGTACAGAAGTGAACTACATGTGTGCACTACAAATACAAACTAATGTACTGCCAACATGTATCTGTTGCTGATGCATGTGCACTGTGCATGAGGTCAAAAGGTCAACAAACCCAATGAGGAGAAAATGAACTATTAAGAGTGAACTATAGAAAACTAGTGTAAGCAGGACTGTTACCAACATTTTATTTAGCTGTGTGGCAGCAGGTGCAGCCATCACACATCCAAATACCCACCCTGCTCACCCTGCCCCCATCTCACCCTGTAAACCCCTCACTTCCCCTTGAACATGCAGACTGGTGGAGGTGGTGGCTGGGCTCCTTCCTGCTTTGAAGCGCTCCAGTCAGCTGTGTTGCCTCTGACTGCCTCTCTGTGAGGGGCATATAATGGCTTTAAGACGTCTTGGCTTCCTCCGTAATAACTGCTTCCTCTGCTCTTGTCCTGTCCTGGCTGGCTGTGTGTATGTGTGTGTCGGTGGCTGGCTGACCAACGCTTAGCTAAATTCTGTAGTATTGCTAAAAGACTACACTATTGTCTCCCAGAATCTGTCCCTTGAACATAAAGGTCTGTTTTGTTTTGTATGTCACTGTTTAATCATGTAATTTCCTGCAGATTGTACATGTTTTAGTGGTCCTTGTTTCAAGCTATTTTTCCTGCCGTGTTTGGTGTTACTCTGTACTGATGTCTCTGTGTCACAAGATGCTGCAAATGGCTGCTTGCTTGCAAATATTTAAGTAGTAAATCAGACTGACGGGTTTACAGATCGGCTGGTTAGTTGTCTTGCTGAGTAACGGGATGAATGGCTGCTTTACTGCCTGGCTCTTTGACTGACTTGTTGATTAAAAGCTGGCTCCTTAAGTAGCTGACTTATTGGCTGTGGAATGCAGCAGGTGGTTTAAAATCGGAATGGGTATTTGCAGTTGTGTGTGCATCTGAGTGCGTGTCTGAGTGCATGTTTCTTCCCATGGTTGGAGCCATTGAGTTTGTCTGCAAGCCCTCAGATTGCTTCTCTAATCTGGCATGTTTCACATTCCCAATTTCCTCTGCTGATGCATGACTCCTCCGCTCTGTGTTCAACTGGAGACTGCAGAGAGGAAAGCACAACAACTGCCTGTCTGTCCGACTGTCTATCTCTCTCTCCTCTTCTGGAGCTCTTCCTCCTGGCTGTCACCTACTGTATGTGTCTGTATTGTTATCCTGTTTTCTCCAATCTTCTGTTGATCCAACTGCACTGTAACCTAATTTCCCACACAGAGAAATCAGAGGAGGTCTGTACTGTACTAAGAAAAAGTCTTAGACTTAGACTTCTCTTTATTGATCCTTTTGGGATAACTCCCGCAAGGAAATTAGATTTCCAGCAGCAGATTTCAGCAGCTTACAAAACACTCTTTTAATAAAGAAGTATACAAAATACAGTATAGGAAAAATACAGTATAAGAATAACAATAACAAACTTTTAGCTAAATATTTTTTACAAAAAGTAAACAAACAGTAAAAAACAAACTACAGATAAATAAAGATAAATATATAGGACTGTGTATGGTATTGTGTTATTATACAGTTAATAAATAAAGGACATTAAGCATAAATTAGCAGTTAAGAACAGTTAGTGTCCAGGTATGTATGTGAGTAGATTATTAATTTATTGCACAGTGAATGAGTGAGTGGCTACCAATCCTTCCCTTCCTTCCTGTTCTGTTCTGTCCTCTTTACCCTATTTTCTCCTCCCCCCGAGTGAGGAGTTGTAGAATATGATGGCATGAGGGACAAAGGAGTTCTTGAGTCTGTTGGTCCTACACTTGGGAAGGAGCAGCCTTCCACTGAACAGGCTTCTCTGGTTGCTGATGACGGTGTGCAGGGGGTGGCTGGCATTGTCAGTAATGTCCAGCAGTTTGTCCAGTGTCCTCCTCTCTGCCACCGTCACCAGTGAGTCCAGCTTCATGCCGACCACAGAGCCGGCCCGCCTGATCACTTTATCCAGTCTGGAGGTGTCCTTCTTGGATATGCTGCCCCCCCAGCAAACCACAGTGTAGAAAAGGACGCTGATAACCACAGACTGGTAAAACATCAACAGCAGTTTGCTGCAGATGTTGAAAGACCGCAGTCTCCTCAGGAAGTACAACCTGCTTTGTGTCTTTCTGTACAGGTGGCTGGTGTGTGTTGTCCAGTCCAGTTTATTATCCAACCACAGCCCGAGGTATTTGTATGATTGCACAGCCTCCACCTCAGCTCCCTCTAGCAGGACTGGTCGCGGTCTTGGTCTGGACCTCCCAAAGTCAATGACTAGCTCCTTCATCTTAGAGGTGTTGAGCTGTAGGCAGTTAGTGTGACACCAGAGAGCAAAATCCCCCACCAGACTCCGATACTCCTCCTCTCTGTCACCCCTGATACACCCAACGATGGCTGTGTCATCGGTGTACTTCTGTATGTGACACAGCTCCGAGTTGTAACAGAAGTTACAAAAAGTTACACTAATACCCCGTTTACACGTACATGGTTATTTTGAGAAACTGAGACATTTCCCTTCGTTTGTGCCCTTCATTTACACGCAAACGGTGAATTCGCCTCTGAAAACGAGTCTTTCTAAAAACTCCGGCCAGAGTGGAGATTTTGGAAAACTTTGTTTGCACGTTTGCATGTAAACTGAGACAAATGGAGGTTTAGGCAGCCGACGCGATGCCTGGCGCCATCTTTGTTCAAAAGAGAGAGGAAGTGATTCGTTGCTGTTGTTGCTATTTTCAGGATTCTGATTGGCTAACGTGGGCTTGAGCGTCTTGTTACACTGCCACCTACAGGTTTGGCATGCCCTTGACGGCATATATACACGGGTTCGTGTAAACAAACACTTTTCTGTAAACTGACAGTTGTGCACGATGTTATTTTTGAAAACGGAGAGGGTGAAATGTCCATTTATGAAAATAGCTGGCCACGTGTAAACGTAGCATGAGACGCATTTACAAAAGCCAACATGTTTTTTCTAGGTACAAACACTTAAAGAATATGTATGGAGCATAATGGTTTTGCTTGACAAAGTAACGTTAGTTACTTAATGTGATTTTAAATCTATTTGTCTCTGGGCATATATGCGGAACAGTAGTGTACATCAGTTTCAAACTGTGTGGATCCACAGAGCTGCTTAACCAACTGTCTGCAGGCATTTAACCTGTACTCAGAGTGACTTGAACCTGGGACCTTTTTTAAGGCTTTTCCTGTTACATGTTTGTAACTTAAACATTTTAGTCTGGCAGTGGTAATACTTTTATTGGTAGTGTCAATGTGCAAATATGCTTTTTGTTTGTTGTTTCAAATTGGATGATACGTTAAAACAGGACTGGTTCGTGGCTCCGTGAGGATAGGCAAAACAGAGCTTTGAGCTAAATGCTAACGTCAACAGTGCTTAACATGTTTACCATTTTCACTATCTTAATTTAGTGTGTTAGCAAATATTGGGAAATAAGCACTCAACACAATGTACAGCTAAGGTTGATGGGAGTATTTCTGTCAGACCTAAAAATGCCAACCTCATTGTGGCACTACAGGAAAAGTCAGGGGATCCACAAAGTCATTAAAATTAATCTTCGAGGTACTACGGATGTCTGTACAAAATAGCATGACAATTTATCCTATAGTTGAGATTTCCGTCTGGACCAAGTGGTAAAGCAACTGACTAACATTGCCATCGCTAGAGCCATGACGCTAGCATGAATAGAAATGATTCAGTTATTTCCTAAATATTCCAAATATCAGGCTTATTTACCACTTAAAAAACTCTTGACACATGCAGATTCAACAGTCTCCTAGCGATTGTTTACAAAGTAATGGTTTATACTAAAAGTTTTTCCTAGCAGACTCAGGCCTCTGGTATCAAAGTCATGCGCTTTGTACGTGTACCTTTTCCACCCCGACCACCTCCCTACTACTCACGTAGGGTGCAAAAACTGTTGCATCTCTTACACTCGAAAAAATGTTGACACAGAACATAATCCAGGCAAATAATTTCCCTCAAAGTATTTATCAAGTACATAAACAGAATATGCTCCAACATGCTCCTACAACAGATATGCTCCAATTGTACATCAATGTACACACATGCAAGGATATAGGATATAGGATGTGGCCTGCTTGTGGCACAATGGGAGATGGAAAACACCCACTTAATCACAAGTGTTCATGCACACAGACACACTGTATCCACACACGCATACATACAGATCCACTTTATCATTAGGTAAACAAAGGGCAGCGGAAGCTCAGGAACACTCTATCAGCAGGCTATCTACAGCACTGTTGACTCTACCGTCCCTTATCTGTTACATGAACTCTACTCTGTCACATAAACATGCTCTGTGTGTGTTGCATATTCGGCTACACACTAATATAAATATACTGTATGAGTATGTATGTTGGTCTGTGTATCTCTCAGTGCATATGTGTGTGTTTAGGGCAGTGTATCGTTAAAACATTTCAATACCAATACTGTGACTTCGATACCGGTTCCTAAACGATACTTTTACCGATACCAATTTTATAAAACAAAAAAATTACAACATTACACATTACACTACACAAGTATTGAATTCGGTACCCTGCCCTATGTGTGTATGATAGTATTTGTGGGTGTGTCTGTGTCCGGTTGGTGTTCTGCTGAGGTGGTATTAAAGCTGCAAGCCATGTGAATTAGAGTGCGGATCGGGCCGCATTTTTCTGCCCAAGCCCGGCCCTCGTCCGACAGAGCAGTAACCGAACCCGGCTTGAGCCCGACAGGCATTAAGATATTTATGTCCGAGCCCGACACAGTTCAAATCTCGTTTTTTTCTCATACTAATGACACATGTACGTTTGTGTGGAAAGCCCGCTTTTATTAAGTAACTGTAGTTAAGGCATTCGGTAATGTCAACAGATGAGCGCATCAGCGCACACAGGGCAACAAGCACATGTTAACACAGGCGAGCACCTCCATAATTAGCTTTTTTAAATTTAAAATGCCTGACCTGAACCCGAACATCATTTCTAAATATCTGACCGAACCTGAACCCGGCCCCGGCCCGATGGGTGCCGACGGGTCCCGATGGGTCCCGACGGGCTCAGTTCGGGTATCCATCCTCTAATGTGAATGTGATACCTGCATTTTCTGATGCAACAACACTGCTGGATTCATTTTGTTTGTGTTGGACATCATCACGTCTGTTACTTTATCCTGTGAAGGGTAGATGCACATGCACAATGTCATGTATTGGATGCATTTAGTGTACTAAAACTAAATAAATTCACAACAATCCTGATCTTTGATTAACGATTAAAAGTCATTTAACAAGCGAAACGGACATTCTCTGGTTCCATCTTCTACAATATTAAATCTGCTGATTTTCTCTTTTTATATTATTGTAATATGAATTTATTTTGGTTTTTGGACTTTTGCTCGAACAAAACAATGAGTCTCCTTTTTTTGAGGACTTTTTTCTTTTTACATTTAATAGACATAAGTAAACATTTCCAGAATTAAATGAGAAGATTGATACCACTTCCATGTCTGTTCGTTAATTTAGGTACAAGCCAAATCCAAAACACAAATTTGCCTACCAACACCCTAAAACTCACTGACATATCATCATATATTGTTTGTTTAATATGTACAAAGAGTTAAAATGACAGGTTGTGGTTTAATGAGGAGTTAAGTGCCGAACTAGTTTTTTGGCTGGGCGGAGTGACTTCCTGAAGTCTTTACTGGTTGTCTGGCAACCTCATGTGACCACATGACTCCAGGAAGTCATTGCGCCCGTTCAAAAAGATTTTGGCGCATTACCGCAAGTAAAACCACAACAACCACACAAACCACTTTTTTTACATTTCGGTTTGTGTACGGATTAAACAAATGAGATATTATGTGCTAATTGGTGAGCTTTAGAGGTGCTGATGGGAGGATTTTTCTACCTTTGCCAGGCTAGCTGTCTGGTCTTTATGTTATACTAAGCTAACATCTCCTGGCCGGCTTCAGAAATGTTCTTCTTTATTGTGCTGTAGATCAATCCAATAGGTTTCTGTAAAACCACATTCAAGTGTTCTGCAGTATACATGGCAGGGTAATAGTTGATATGTAGGCAGTCAATGTACACACCTTAGCTTAACATGTCAGCAGATTCAAAAAAAACCTGTCAACCTCTGACATAGCTGTATAGGAGAGGCTGGCTGAGATTTCTGGAAACGTTTTACTAGTTGCTCATTTGCTTGTTTGCATAGTGATTTGCCAGGAAAGGGTCACATGCCAACAGTCTCTGAAATGAAGTTCTTTCAAGGATATGTCTCAAAGGAAATCTAAATGTACCAGAATTCCAGATGTTTGTTGTAAATACTAGGTCAACTTATCCCAGGACAGAGGGTTATCAGCATGAGTTTGCCACATTATTGCAGAGGGTAACTGGGATAGACTTTTATGCCCGGTAGACAAATCAATACACGTTCTGCATTATAGTAGATCTGCCCCAAATCAGTTCTGTACGTCAGATGCAAACAAATATGCACTCTGAATTTCTCATCAATTATCATATATATATATATATATAATAATAATATAGTGTATATATATATATATATATATAATATGTATATATATATATATATATATATATAATATGTATAAACCCAAACTTGTCAGTAGACGTCAACTTCATCATAATCTCACTATTAGACAATATGACCTCCTTTTATTTATAATTTTCTGTTTCATGGGCAATCACCTATTTTTCCACTCACCTCTCTTGTTCTGTCCTCGTCTCCCTTTCTAACCCCCTTCCTTCCTTCCTTCCTTCCTTTCTCCCTGTCCCCATCCTCCATGCTAAATGAGAACCAGACGTTCAGCAGACCTAATCAAGATGTCCTCAGCTGAATGAGCCTTATTATGGGATGGGTAAACAGTGAGTTCCGATGTTGCCGGGGGATAGAGTCCCAGGACAAACCGGGGTTGCTTGAGAGGAACAATACTGACATGGCACAGTGAACACAAGATTTTTCAGGATTACCACAAAAAAAAAGATTGTAAAAGGTTGAGTTTTAGTAAACACTGGTTATCACAATAGCATCAGGGCACTGCTGTTTTTTTATTATTAGCATAATATGATCAAAGTTAAGTTTCATTGTATTATATACTGTACCTTGAAATTAAATAATGCTTTTTGTTGTTACACTCTTGAACTCTCTTAGGGAGTCCATGAGGAGTTTTGTGCAGTTTCCTGTGGATCGCTGACTTGAGTGGTCCTGCCATAAACTCTGAGCTGTGCTTGTTTTGTCCTTAATGATGAGAGGCCATTCAGACTAACAACCTGTACATAATGCATGGCTGTAAAAAGCTGCGTGTTGAGGCCGCTCTTGAGTGTTAACTGTGGATCAAATTCCTTGTGGTAGATGTCTAATCCCAAACATTCATAGGGGGAGTTCATTTCCAAATTGTCTTTGCCTGAAGATACATTTTTCACATCAGTTAAACATTAAAGGTTCAGTGTAAGCAAGCAGATGAGCTACAAACTGTTGTTGAACTATATCAAATAGTTGTCATAAAATATTAATCAATTAGTAGTGTGTGTGATTTAAGATGCATAGGCTAGAGACAGGTGAAGTTAAAGGTCCTAAACCTTTCTATAATTGGTTGTGCAATGCTGCACTGCAAACTCCACACCCATCTTGCACCAAAGTACGATAAAACAAACCACAGAAATCATTCTCCCATCCTGTTTAGCCCGTCTTGAGTGAACTGTACCAGCCCGACTCGAATCACCAAGAGCAGCAATTAGGTTTTTATAAAAACTACGTTCCCCACTGTGGCCTCTCTGTTGACTGCAGCTTAACTGGTAGTCAAACAGAAAGCCCTTATCATAGGTAAACACTAAGTGGCCACTCAGCCATCCGGCTACAGAGATAGGCAGGGAGGGATAAACATCTCTGTATCGCCACGCAGAACTGCGTTCAAATCAAATTTCCGCTCTCCAATTTGGAGGCTTGTTTATATCCAAAAGCATCTGGAATATTAACGTGCCCTTGAAAGAATTTCCTGGCATGCCTCATGCAGTGACCAAATGCATCTTTGACTGCCATATTAATGCAAGTGTGCACATGTGTAGCAGGCCGTGCCCCTGGTGTGTGTTTTCTATTTTTGTGTGTGTGCAAATTGGTGAACATGTTCCTGTTTTGTGTGTGTACCACCATAGTCTTCATTACTGTTAAGTCCTCAAATATCAGGGCGTTCGACTACTACTTTCAGGTTTGTCCTTTTTGACTCCTTTTCTACTTTTTCTTCCCAATTGTTTTTAGTTGTTTCCCTTTCAAGAATAAGGATATTCTCCTCTTTTGTTTGTCTTACTGTCAACAAATCTCAGTACGTTTTGACTTCTCTGCCATGTCTGTGACCTCAAGGCTATTTGTTTCTACTAAAGACCAAAGTCTTTTATACAAAATATAATTTAATTTTGAAAAGGGCTCAGTAATTCCTTGAAACAGATGGGCACTAGTCACTCAAACAGGAGTAAATTTTCCATTTGTAGGGGACTATTTTTACCTGCCCATCAATACACATTTGGTGCGCTAGTGGATATTTACGGCACCAGAATGATGCATGTGTGATTGACTGCAAATAAATTACACTGCCCATGTTTTTTATAATGAAAGTAATGTTGCTCATTGTGGTGTTGTTTAATAGTTTTTGGACACAATGGAGGTCTTTGGCACAGAAGAATAAGCTATATCAGACTTTGGCTATACAGGCAATGCTTGTTAACAGGATAAATGAATTGCTGGTATTGAGGTTTTTGGGGGATTTGTTGACAATAAGAAACGTATGGAACAAAGCCAGCCTTGTCCTTCAGTGTAAAGCATTTTCTTGTCTGAACAACACCTGTTCTCATTTAGCACTGGCATACAGAATGAACAACATGCTACTATGCCCTCAAACTATAAACAATGTAAAATTTAAACATAACTCAAAAGAACTTAATTAAAATAAAGCTTTATATGCACATATTACTTATAAAGCTGTTTAAATGTTTTAATTTTGGACTTTATCAGTCACATATGTTGCCACACAGTGCCTGTTCCTTACGATGAACTTGATACCGGAGTGAGTGGAGAGAGCGACATTGTAAAAAATCTAAAAACAACTCCCTGCATGCTTATTTTTCTCTTGTTTTCCTGCAGCACACCAGTTTTTGATTTTTAAGGAGGGATGGAGCAAGGAGAGGAAGGCGGGAGTGCTTAGCGCTGACAGTATTTATAGCCCGGTTTTCTGACCAAAATTATCAGTGTACCACAAAATAACTTCCTCTGTCCTACGCCAAATAACAGGAAACCTGCAATTGTGTGTATTTATTAATTCTAATGCACTCACACGGATGCACATAGCCGTGCACATGCTGAAATCTACTCAAACAGCTCACAAATACAGCACATGAAAATATGCTCCTGTGTACATACACACGTAAACTCACATGTAGTGAGGGTTTGCTGTCTTTATAAATAGAGCAGCTCCTGGCGCTCTGCAAAGTCGGCTGTGTAAACTTCCTCCACTTTCTGGAGTTGGTTTTTCTTTGTACTCACAAACTCTCTTTCTTTTCGGTCTGTCTCTTTTCTGTCTGTCGCTCTCATGCACACACAGATGGACATATGCAACCAACTATGAGCGCATGTGGAAACGCACACTCTTAATGTCTGGCCTCCATTAGAGGGCCATTCAGTGGAGTTTGGGCTAGGGGGGGTGGGGGTCAAAGGTGAGAGTGTGTTAATGGGTGACGTGGGGAGTCTTTTCTGCTTGACTGACCATCACTGCCATGTGCACACACAAACAGACACACATAAAATCACATTTATACGTAAATTATACGTAAGTCCTACTCTCTTTTCCTTTTCTCTTTCTGTCCTTCTGTGTTTTGCCTTTGGGTCTGTAAATCACAGTTTGGATGTTTCTATGCAGCACAAAATACAATCGCAGATGCTGCACCTGGTAGACATGTTAGTGACTATGTGCACATGTCCAGCTCTGTCGGTGTACATGTGAGAATGTAAGAGTGCATGCCTGCCTGCCAGTGATTGTGTAATGGCAACTGTGCTTGCATTTCTTTAAAAAAAAGAAAAAGAAAAATAAACATTTACACTCATGAATGTAACTGAATTGAGTTACTGACAATATTTGGTGTCGTCTTGGTGGGTTTTATATAAAAAAGCCTAGTTAGGCTTGTTGAAACTAATACATGCAAGCATATTGGTGTTAAATAAATTGTAATGATAGATATCAAAGTCAAGATTTACTGAAGAAACACATGATCTGCAGGACATTGGAACGGTGTAAATCCAAGCTGAAATTTTTCTATCTCGTTTGTGTGTATTAAATTACAACTGTGTGCTGTCATCATTCCTGTAATCAGTAACAATAAACACAATCCTCTGTTTCTTTTTGAATCTGTAGCCAAACTTACTCAAAAGCAGCCTCCTGTAAGCTGCTTTTCTTCTGCAGAAAAATGTAAAACTTTGTTCCTCATCTCCAGCAGAATTGGTAGTGCAATATTCATATGTTGACATGTTGATCTCACAAATTTCAAGACTACCTGTCTTGAAACATTGTCTGAGCTACTGTTGGCTTCTAAACCAACCACCTGCCTCCTTGACCCCCCTACCAGCTAAACCTTTTATTTATGACCTACAATGCTGAATATTGTTAATGTATCACAACTGGAACTGTGCCTACTATAGATTTCTGTGGTTGAACCTCTACTTAAGCAACCACACCTTGACCCAGGGTCTCTAAATAATGATCTATCTGTCTCTAACCTTCCAATCTTTTCAATTCCTAAAAAGAGTTGTATACCAGCAACTTTCGGCCCTCATTTTTAAACCTTTTCACTTTGCTTTCAGGGCCTGCCACTCCACTGAAACTGCACTTACAGTACTCTGGATCTCAGTGCGGCCATAGTATGCCATAAATCACTGGATACTGGACCGACTGGAAATTCAATTTGTCTCTTGTGTGGTTAAAGTCTTGCTTATCTGAAAGAAGAGTGTATTTCCTATAATAATGGACTACTTCAGGGCTCTGTTCTTGGCCCTCTGCACTTCTCTCGTTATATTTGACCTCTTGGCCAAATTATATCAGTTTATTTCCTCTGCTACCCTGATGATCCTCACCTGTTTGTCCATAAACGGATTATTTAGGGATTGCAATAAAAACACAATTTGGATTGATTGACTGTGATCTATTGTTGTATGTGCAATGGTGCTATGACAATTGTCGTGTCGCCAAATTTTTTTCTAAGTGCTAAATCAATTCATACACATGAGGCTTCTAGAGCAGGACCATGACATAATGTCAACAGGAATTACAATTCCGACTTTAGTAACGCTGTTCTCTACTTTCTGTGTTTCGTGACAGAAGTCTTTATAGTGACAATCCAAGTCAGGCAGAGTAAACGATTAGTTTTGTTGTTATGCAAGTATGTGCAGAGTCCCAATCCCATTAATCTGGTCTACGAGCCCTCGAATGTGCCTGCATAGTTGTGAGTGTCTGTTTCCTTACCCAGGTGTGTGTGTGTGTGTGTGTGTGTGAGAGAGGAGTTGGCTGGGGTTGCGTAACCACTGGGTGCCTGGAGCCGGCAGCTCGTTAACCTGCCTTCCTTCCTTCTGTCACCTCAAACTAAATAAACACAGAGGCTATCTGGTGTGCATGCACATGTGTACACACACACACACATACACACACACACACACACACACACACACACACACACACACACACACGCACATGCACACACTTGCGTTCATGCATGTGGACATTTGTTTCTGTGTTTCTCTCTTGCCTGAACACATGAGCTGTGCATGTACGTCACTGGAGGCTCTTTCCTTGAGTAGGACCGATCATATATCTCTTTCTGAACACACACACACACACACACACTCTTACTAACTTTGAGCTTTTATTTACCCTGTGGGGAGGATGTTAGTTAGGATGGGATACAACATGTCATTAAGGAATCCTGCCTCTCTGACAGTTGAAAACAAGCTGCCTGGTCCCCGCGGACTTTAACCTCTGCTTAGTGTTTTTCAGCGGGCGGCTTATTGGCACCTGACTGAGGATTGCAGATGTTGTGACAGGGCAACCGAGATGTTATGAAAATAAGACATGCAGCAGTAGGCCAGGTTTAATGTGGATGGTGGTGCAGAATCATAGCCTTCAAGCAAATGCTTGTTAGGCTACTTGATCTGGACTTACTGAAATAATGATCAAAGGTTTTAATCAGGAGTTTTTATATTTAATTTTACGTTGTACAAACGTGGCTGTAAATACTCACAAGTAAACAAGAGAAAGGCTTGCCTCATTGTTTTCCCAATCTACACGCAACTGCGAGGTTGGCTTATTCATATTTATCTGTTTTTGGGTGTGAAAATTTATGAGAAAGTTGTTATTATTATAATTATTTTCAGATTCAGCCAACTTGGTCTGGATGCAGTCAAAATACAATATAATACAAATGTCACAACATGGGGACAATTGGGATAACATGAGTTGGGAGAAGAGTTGATGTATACAGGATAAAATGTGTTTCCATTTAACATCCTAAATGATTGCAAGACACTTGTTGGCAAAGTTTGATATTATCAGATTTCAACTTTTCACTTTCTTTGTCCTGAGGCCTCTAAATCTGTTTAATGCCCACTTTGAAACTTCAGCTTTTCATTCCACAAACACAAAACATATCAAACCACATGGAACAAACCCACATCAAGGGCTTGTGTTTGTTTCATAAAAAATAATTATATTAACATACCCTACCAATACTTTTAATCTTGGACCAAATGTTTCAACATTAAACTTTGGGAGTGGGGTTTTGTATTAGTTTTTTTTCTTTACTGTAAAAAAATAACACAGGAACATGGGGGAGGAGTAGAGGAAGCATTATTAACAAAGAAATAAATAATGTTTATTGCCAGCCAGACATCACAGTGGGTTTATGGCTGGACTGTAAACTAGAAGACCCGGCTTAGAATTTACGTAATTACTTCCTGGTGTAAATTACTCACCCCCTCTCTCTCCCACTCTTCATTCTCTCTCTCTCTCTCTCTCTCTCTCTCTCTCTCTCTCTCTCTCTCTCTCTCTCTCTCTCTCTCTCTCTCTCTCTCTCTCTCTCTCTCTCTCTCTCTCTCTCTCTCTCTCTCTCTCTCTGGTTATGTCTTTACTCTTAATCATAACAGCACTATGAATGTTTTTCAGTATAACCTAATGACAGTCTTTCTGTGTATTTCTGCATGTTCTAATAGCATTATTTCAGTTTTCCAGTAATAAATGGTGTTCAATTTTATATATAACAAAAATTAATTTTGGCGTTGATGGAAGAACAACAAACGGTCATTTTCTAATTGCTATTTCTGAAGTTTGATATTCATCACCTCCTCTCTTTCTCTCTATCGCTACACTACAGACTGTCCGTGTCAGGCCTTGGTGTCTCGCATTGCCAGACCTAATTATCGCGAGAGCAAACAAGGAAGTTAGGTGACAAAGTATAAGAGCTCTAATTTCCACGTAAGGAGGAGTGAAGTTGGGGTGGTTGATGGTTCAACCAAACAAGTCATCCGAGTTTTACAGACCTTATACCGTGACGCAATGACGTCCATCCTGTTAGGTCCTCATTTTAGCAGTTTTGTTTACGTGACTCAAGTATTTTTGTACCTTGTAACCTTAACTAGTTCTGTTTCAAAATGTTTACTACATGTTTAAAACTGCGCCCATAACGTTAAATAAATTAGAACGGTCGCATGATTACGACCAATGATTAAATTGACCAAATATGTAATTTAGGTATGAGGATGTGTTGGAGACAAGATGCCTGGGCCTCCACAATAAGAGGTTTTGTAGTGTTACAACAAATATAGATAACTGCAAGAGGACGCTTCACAGGAAAATGTAAGCCATTTTATTTATAATAGAAATATATAATATGGCAATACCAATGAGGGCATTCTTTTTTTTTTTTATTTGTTGCCATTTTGTGATTTAGTTTGTGCATTTTATACTAACAGGGACACCCTGATGTATTCTTAATAGAGCTTTGAGCAAGAAGTTGCATCACAGTTGCAACAAGAAACGTATTACATAACTTACAGCTAATTATTTTACCGGTCTTTGGACTTGATCAAATGTCTAGCAAGTTTATATGATGACAAATGTATGAATGGATCTTTTCTTGTCTTTTTGCATTTACACAATGGAACGACACACTTCAGCTGCGAGCTGCGGGGAGTGTTTTCTGTCTCTGGTTCAGCATGGAATTGTAAAGCCCAGGGTTAGGTTAGTGGAGGTCAGGGAACACAAGGACAAATTGCTAAATTAAATGTTTCTTCTTCTTTAGGTTAGACTCTTTGCCTGTCTGGTGTTTATGTCCTGGGCTCGAGAAGAGAGGGAGGAAGTGGGGACGACCTGGAAGGAAGAATGAAGGCCTTCACTTTCTCTGCCTTGTTTGCTCGGAGCACAAATGTCCATCACTGTGGTCATTTCAGTCTTTTCCTCTCTCCTAAAACTTTCTTCATCTCTTTCTCCCCTCTTTTTCACTCTTTCACTCTTTCCACCACCGTCTGCCTCTCTTGTTTTCTGTTCTTCTTTCCCACTGGGACGACAGCCATGTGCTTTGGAGGCCCTCAGAGATGAAACCACATTGGAGCTGTAGCAGGGGGTAGAAGAAGGCTCCAGAAAAAGCTCTGTCGGCGCTCCCAGCCAAGACACCAGCCAGAAACCAAACTGGATGTGGTGAAACTGTCAAATTACTTAAGGAAACTGCAGCAAAACCTCAGGAGGCGAAAAACAGGGAGGGAGAGGAGTTTTTTATATTCATTGTGTTGCAACACAAGCAAAGCAAAATGGTATTTGTAAAATAATTTAGTCAGTGGCTGTTCGAGAACATATTTTGTCAGTATCTAACAGTATTCATTTTCCGTGACTTTCAAATGTGCTTTTATTAGATAACAATGGCCTTCTTCATTCAGGTTTCTTTACAACAAAAAAAATGCTCTGAAATACCAATAAAAAAGCTGTTTATGTAAAACATTTCATGTTAGAAATGCATTAATTGTTGGTCATTCTTGTGGCCACACTAAGCATTTTGACCTCTGAAAACAAATGGAAAAAACAGAAGTTGAAAGATTTTATCTATGTACCTTGACAATCAACATAACCAACAACATAAGCTTTACATTTTATTGTAAAATTTGTCGATGCCTCAAACCTGTCTACTTTGAAAAGTGTACCATTTATTTAGTGAGCTCAACCAACAAGACCACATGCATTTGCAACTCTGTCCCTAGAAATTACGTTTATATGATACCAATTTGTTTTGCTAGTTATGTTTTGGAAACGTAATTAATACCTTGAGTATATCAAATGGCAACATTTCTTTTAGTGCACTGTAGGAAGTGCTAGGTTTTTGTACCACATGCAAGTCGTAGGGAGTTTCCTGGTGTAGATGGAGGGCGTGCAAAGACTTTTGAGGCACAAAATGTACTTTGGTTAAGGTTGGGGAAAGATCTGAGTATCCATTACTTGTTATTAAACTAAACATGTGTTTTTCTGCTTTTTGACCTTTTCACTTTTTCAGTAGTTAACAAATACTTAAATGTTTCTCTAACCATAGCCAAGTGCTGTCAGTATCTAAAAATAACCATAAACAAATGTAATCATGCTTTTATTGCAGATATTGTTGAAAAACAAATAAAATACAGTACATTGTCGGTGAGCGTGTTGCACGTTCCGTATGGTACGAACGTATTGCGACTTTTATATATTACATTACATTCATTGTCGGTAAGAAACGTAATTCAGGTGACTTTTTTTCAAATTTGCTGTGTAATTTAGTATATATGTATGTATGTGTGTGTATATATGTATATGTGTGTATATGTATATATGTGTGTATATGTATATGTGTATATATATGTGTATATATATATATATGTGTATATATATGTGTATATATATATATATGTGTGTGTATATGTGTATATATATATATGTATGTGTATATATATATATGTATATATGTATATATATATATATATGTGTGTGTATATGTGTATATATATATATGTATGTGTATATATATATATGTATATATGTATATGTGTGTGTATATGTATGTGTATATCTTTTTTCCTCTGTACATTTTAATTTGTTGAAAGTTTACAAAAACAAAATTGGGACTGGTTTATGCACCCTTATGTTGGTGCAAAGTTTTCCAGTTGTAGGAGTTGACGTAAGGGATGAATCGGCTCAAGGCCTGCTCAAGTGTGTGCGTGTGTGTCCCCTTGCACCATACTCTGGCTCCACTGAGACTCTATGCCCAGCAGTTATAGACAGCAGACATGGCTTTAACTTCCACTGCCTCTTCTGTCTCTCTCACACACCTCCATAACAAACAGCAAGGGTCTAGGCCCCCAAGGCTTCCTGTATCCTACAAACAGCCAGCAAATAAACAATCGCATTCATTTACACACAAGCATTCATTCGTGCACAGCCGTGGTGCAAACACACAAGCATTCAGGCATGTGAAGACACACACACACACACGTACGCACACTCTGCGACTGAAAGAGGACTCGAACCAAATGGGTAACCACTGCTATTTCTTCCCTCATTAAGCAGAAACATTACGAGCTGACACTCTTGAGAGGCCTGTGGGCTTGGACTCAGTGTCCTGAGGTTTCCACAGTTAAAGGGGGGAAACGTCTCCTTCTGTTACAGGAAGAGGGAAGAGAGGAATCAGAGGAGATAACCAGTGATGGCACAAATATCTAATACCCATATTTAAGAGGTTAAATCAAGGAAACTGTGCATCCACAGGATTATTAAGGTCACAGAGAAGTGGATGAGTTTTCTTTTGGCATTCTCTCTCTGTTTCTGACAAGTGTTGAAATTGCCTGATTCCTTTTCCATTCTCTGCAAGTTCTCCAGTCAGAATAGGAGCATTTTCTATCACTATCATTATGAATTTGGCATGATTTCTTGTGAATAGGTGCATAACTTAGGCTTTAAAGCACAAATAGTAATTTTAACAGATTGGTATTTGCATCAGCAGGCGGATACCAGGTGTTAATTAGTGAGCTTTAAAGATGTTGATAGTCAGATTTTATTCTGTTGTTGCTTCCAGTCTTTATGCTAAGCTGTTTTATTGCGTCATATTGAGCATACATGAGAGTGGTATTGGTCTTCTCATTTAACTCTTGGAAAGAAAGTAAATAAACAAATTTTTAAAAATGTTTTTTCTTTGACTTGTGCAATTACCTTTTGCCAGCATTAAATCGAGGGACAGTGTGTTAAAGTGCACTAAAATGTCTGCATTATACATCTAATGTGGATGTAAACATCATCAAATTAAAGCTGAAAATAATCACTTAAACATTGTTAGTTTTTCATTTAAAATTCAATGTGCAGGAGTTCATTACTGACGCAAAAAATATGTCATTGTCAAACTACCTATGGGCTGCACTCTATGTACAATGTATAAATATTAATAGGTTTAGAAAAATAATTTATTGTTAAATCAGCTTAATTCACCTCCGGGCCGAAGAAAACTTTTGATTGGTCTATGTTGGCTGAGCTTTTGTGAGTTGGGATGGAAAGAAGTGGTTTCTGGGAAACCATAGCTCGCCAACAAAACCAACGTGCAATCCTCCAAAATTTAAAATATTTGTTGTGCAAATCTGTGGTTCTTTGTGTCAAATAAACTGTGATTAGCCAAACAGGAAAGGAGATTGTGTGGTATCACTGGGATTGCGCCAACACCCAACATGAGACTATAACATGTTTCACTACTACTTCTTAACATTGAAGTTTGATCAATTTGACACAGCCCCTGTGCATACATATGACATCTCTGCATAAGGTATGTTTGCAGGCTTTACTGAGGAGAACTTTATAAAAATATATACAATAACAAAAGTTACTTTTTCCACTTAGTGAGCAGCATTATTGCATGACAACCCGAGACATTTCATTATAATAAAGAGGCACCACTTTCTATAAGAAACCCTTTATAAAGGTTCATATGTTGTAAGTAATGGCTTTATTATAGGTTGAACAATTAACTAATGCCATTATAGATACTTTATTAGCCATTAAGAACAACCTTTGGCTTGTTGGCTTATAATTGATCTATAAGGTAACCTTATTAGAAAGTGGTACCAATTAAAGTCTACTGTCAATTTTAATATTTCCTGCAGTTTCTTTAGTGATCAAGCAGTTAACTTTCATATTTGGAAGTATGAACACCTTTGTTTACAGCGGCTCTGAATGTGCATCAAGGTGTTAAATGAAATAGATTTTTTTATACTTCATAGCAAGAATCTTTGCTATAAATTAACACGTATCACTAAATATGGAATGGAGCTGCATGTTTAGTGTGTAGCCAACATGTTTTAACAAAGGAAGAAAGGAGGGACATCTAACAACCAAACTTTAAATTCATCAAGTGCAAGAGAATAAAATCACACTTCAAATCTATTACAGTACTGCTTCACAAAACTGTTGCTACTATTTTGTAAAACTTATGTAAATTCGCAATTTTTAGCCCACCAATGATATATTTTTGGCTTCAAATGCAACATGTGTTTATAATCTCCTTTCCTCTCCCCTTGTCCTCCTCTTCTCGGGCGTGTGAAAGGAAGATACACGGGTAGCAACAGAGGAAACATAGCAACCACATAATTGGTGGCCAGGATCAAACTCCAATCACATCGTCCTATCGGCGAGGCGTAGTACCCAGTTCTTTTCCCATATATCTTGTGCCATAATGACTGTGACACAGCTCTGCTACTACAGGGTTTGGTTGAGTCGGAATGTATGTAATTGGTTTACAGAAGTTGTATTTAAGGAAAAAAAATCTGCAAAGTTGCAAGTCACTGACATGTACTCACTGTTGTGGTGAAAACAACTGTAGCCAAAAATCTGTTTACCTGCCTTATAGGATAACATGATTTTTTTTTTGTAACATAAATCATCAGGATGCATATAGTGTATATTAAGTTTTAAGTTACCTAGAATAATTGCCTGATATCAGACAGAATTGTTAACTAGCTGCACTCTGTTTCTGTTGAGTCGGCAGATTCAAAGGTCTGGACCCAGGCAAATAGAATTCAATAGACTATTTTAAGTGGAAATAGATTGTTTTATGAAGTCATAGTGGCCTATTTGTTATCTGCATTTACTATAAACAGTTACTTTATAAAGTAAAGGTTTACTTTTTGGCTTGTATGAAGGGAAGAGCATGAATGAAGTAGATTTGGGAATCCTTTTTTGCATGTCAAAAAGCCGTTTCTTGTGGTTAAACATCAATTACAGCCTAAAATAAGGAATAAATCTACTGTTTTGATTTAAAATTGTGAGCAGCTAACCAGTAAGTTCTAAAGGTTTATGTATTTTCAATGTAAGGGCTTTAAAGCTACAGCTGCTGCAGTTACAAAAACAGTTAAAATATATTATTTAGATTGTAAGTTGGTAAGCAGGAAAAGGAGGGCTGGATTTGTATGCCTTGATTTCCTTGAACTGTACAACTATAAAAATCCAAGGACGGGTTTGTTGATTTTAGAAGGTTGAGTCTCCTTCCTGTTATCAAAGACAGACGTTGAGGTGGTGGACAATTATGTAACACTGAATATCATGGACCTGTTGCTGAGCTGAGTTCTGAGGCCAAAGAAAAGGAAAGAGAGAAAAAAAGTCCTTTGATGTAAGCTTTAATGTAACGTTTCCATTTTCACAAAGCTTTTCCCTTTCTCTTTTGTATTGACCTCCTATTGGTAACTACAGTATTTGAGCAATGTTACCTACATTTCTTCTATGGTTGTTGAGCTGTTTCCATGGCGATGGTAGTCTCAAGTTTAGCATCCAGTTTAGCCCTAAAGGGAGAGGGCAGCCAACTTTTGTGGATCGTGATTGTAATTCCTTTTTCTTTCTTTTTTTGCACCATTCTCATGTCTTCTCTTCTGCGTTTTAAATCTCTCAGACAAAACAATTTTTTAATAACATATATTAAATATATTTATTAAAATGAATTCAAACCTGCAAGGAAATGTTAGAAAAAGCATGCTGATCATCTTAATCAGACTCCAAACTCCACCAGGAAACAATATGTTTCATCTGAGGCAGTTTAAAATGAAGGACCAGTTTCTCTGAAATTAATTAAAGAATAAAATTAACTTTTCTACTAACTAAAACTTGTTCAGAAGTGTGTGTGCGTGTGTGTGTGTGTGTGTGTGTGTGTTCAGCCTGCACAAACAGCTAGCTTGCTGTGCTGTGTGGTCGTCCCACCAGTCACAGGAAGTTAGTGTCCCAGGCATCATTGTACTGTAGGACAGAGGTGTCTTTGTCTGGGCCCCGAGGTCGTCGAGCAGGTGCTTTGTCTCTGCCGCTCTCTCTTTTCTCTCCCTCTGTCTCTATCTTTTTCTCACTCTTTATCCAGATCTCTAGCTGTGTTTTCCCATGTATTATGCACATTAAATGTGTGGAATTACAAACAATTAAGGATATCTTCCTGATATGAATGCCACAAAAGTGTGAATTTCAGAGCTACAGAAAATGGAACATCTATTGTAGTGTCAAGTTTGTTAACATTCATTTCATTATTTAGCTTTTATTTATAATGAAACTGACAATCTTTCTTTCGACTGGTTTCCAGTCTAAAAAAAGAACATTATTCAATATTTGCAGAGAATAGACGGCATCTCCCGCCAGATGGTTATGATAACAATTTCACAACAATTGAATTAAAAACACTGATGGGTGGATTGAAACGTTTTTATAACTTGGGTTATTTGCTGATTTCTGGGATTGCTGCAACATTGCTGAAAAGAAGTAAGATGACAAGCCCCCAGATGTTAGCCAAACATGATTGCTCCATGCTCTGGATTCATTCTCTGATCACACTTGAGCTTGTACTTGTACTTTAAGATATATGTGCTATTTTGTTTCTGATGTCATAAGATATATGTGCTATTTTGTTTCTGATGTCATTATAGTGAATGGGGTATGGCACTTGGACACTGACTATGGCAAGTGCTACTATTGGATTCATTATCCAACAGATTTGTTCAACCAACTATCCAATAATTTATATTGGCAATACATGTGTTTATGTTTATCTTGACTCTGATGAAGAAACAGTGTTGAAAAGGATCGTCTGTTTGCACTATTACAGACTGTAAACCATTTGGTATGCTCCAGTTCCTATTTAGTAAGTCAGCCTAACTTAACTTATTAAGAAGAGAATACGAAGGTGAAGAGTAAAATCATTACTCAAACTGTCTGTGTTGAAATCCATCACAGATTACAGAACGACTTCAAGGTTCAACTTTGACATACCATACTTACTAAAGTTCTCCACGCACACGAAGCTACATTATTTGCCCTGTAAGACTTAATTTTAGTGATGACATTGTAATAAATATTAAAGCTCCTTTTGCAAAGTCTTCATAAAAATTGTCAGACAATCCAAATGTCCCTAATTTCAATGTTTGATGTATGAAAATTATAAACCCTGATTTGAGAGCGCAAATTTTCCTAAAACCTTCTTAATATTGTAATAAAGAGATTTTGGGATAAAGAGCAAAAAGTGCCAAAAACCAAGAAAGACATACTGGTGAATAAATACATTAAAAATAAATAAATAACTACTACACTCTGGCTTGAGTGAGTAGTTATTTATAGTGCAAATATTCATTTTGCAGCTTGGAAATGAGACGGATGTTGAATATTTTGTCTTTTACGTGCGTAATATGTCAATAGCGGTTACATGACTGTTAGGGGAAACATTACAATAATACCAAGTGCATTTTTTATTCTCGTTTTTGGATGAAAGCATTCATTCTAAGCAATAATGGCTAATCTATCACTTAAAAATGTTTCCTTTTTTCTTGTGGATGCTGCACTTAAAACCAGCTGATGGAAATGGAATCTGACATTTATTTTATACTCTTTCATAATTGGATAGAAACATAGCTCTTTATTTGTCTCTCTGTCTCGTTATTAAGCATTAATCATAGTTTATGTCTGACCTCAGCAGCCAGGACAAACGTGACATGCTGTTTACAGCATCATAGGCCATCGGCAGGAAAGGAAAGGATGAATCGGGACTGTGAGGAAGTATTGAAGAAGGCAAGTGTACGCAACCACACAAAAACATGCGCACACACAGGCCCAGGAAAGAGGAACGTGAGAAAAGAACGAGAGGGAGATTAACACACTAATCCAATATCCGATGCTCCTGGACGAAGCGGCTGTTGAATGATGCCTCTCTTTCTTTCTCACACACACACACACACACACACACACACACACACACACACACACACACACACACACACACACACACACACACACACACACGCAAGATACTGTAGAGGGGTGGGGGTCTGAAGGATCCGTCTCGTAAGCATTTCAATGAGACAACCACTTCCTTGGCTAAACCACACACACACACACACACACACACACACACACACACACACACACACACACACACACACACACACACACACACACACTTATTCTGGGCCACAGGGCTTCACAGGCCAGACCACTTCTCACAGACAACACTACTGCCACAGAATTCACAAGGCTTGCTGCTAATATACTTTTGGCTGCATTTGTGTGCACAAACGTGTGTGTGTATGTGTGCACAAGTACGTGGTTCAGCTAAACTAGTTCCTAGAGGTTCCCTTTCTTGGAAACCATTACCTAAATCACTTTTCACAATGGCTGGCAGGAAGTGAATCCAGAGGGTTTATAATTAGAACCTCTGAAACCATGGAGAAAGGGAATTGTCTATTGAGACCTTGATTGATTGGCAGCTGGATACAGAGCTTTGTTGAGTAAGATTAAAAGCCAGCCAGTTTATCTAATATTGCACATCCCTAAAGTCAAAGGAGTCTCAATGCACACACTTTAAAAAAGGAGAAAGAATCATTAAAATTGATGCAGTAAAACTATCCTCACCTATAACCTCATGTGATGCTTCTTTCCATCCATCCATCCATCTTCATCCGCTTATCCGAGTCGGGTCGCGGGGGTAGCAGCTCAGCAGGGACCCCAAACTTCCCTTTCCCGGGCACATTAGACCAGCTCCGACTGGGGGATCCCAGGCGTTCCCAGTGCCAGGTTAGAGATATAATCTCCTCCACCTAGTCCTGGGTCTCCCGAGGCCTCTCCCAGCTGGATCGTGCCTGGAACACCTCCCCAGGGAGGCGCCCAGAGGGCATCCTTACCAGATGCTTCTTTCTCTTAAAATAATCTGTTTTTTATGATAATTGGATATTGCATGATGCCCACTCAACAATAGTTGCTCACCCAGGATGTACGCTTGCTGGTTTGCTTCCAACTTGCCTTCTTACCACTTCACATGTGCATTACTGTCACACAAAATAAGCTTTTTGTCTTTCCCTAAGCCCTTCACAAATGGCTAGCTAAACTGTAGTCTACATCCACGACCTTCCACTTCCGGGATTGCTCCGTTGCCGCCGGAAATTTAGCCGTATGTTCTTCTTTTAGGCCGGATATCCGTTACCTTACGCTTTCTTTGTGTTGGCATTTTAAACTCCGGCCTATTTATGAGGTCTATGGTTAACTGCTCCTCAGATCTCTGCAGGGTAAATCCAGACAGCTAGCTGGACTATCTGTCCAATCTGAGTTTTCTGTTGCATGACTAAAACAACTTTTGAATGTACACATTTGAATGTACACATTCAACCAAAACAAGTTCCTTCCAGGCACCAAGGCCCATGATGATTGTGATTGGTTTAAAGAAATGTCGATAAACATTTCTTCTCCAATGCCGGAATGCTGTGTAGACTAGCCAGACCCTCCTCCATAGCGCTGTGGAGGAAGGTCTGGCAAAGCGAGACTAGCTTAACTGTTAATGCTCATACCCACTTGTTATGAAAGTTAAAACGGCTGGATGAAACACTTGTACGTAACTAGTCTGGTTTACTTGATGTACAGTGCTAGTCCTCTCCTTTGCTATCTCCACTATCTATTTTGCAAGTGCACCGTTGCTGCATCCGGGGCTTTGCTGCCCCAAGACAATTCGTTTAAAGAAATACATACAAACCCAGAGCGTTTTTCCCCCTATCGCAAATGTTAACTTGTGCAGCCATACAATACTGATGGGATTACATTTCACTGGAATTGTACCTTGTACGATTTCATGATGTAATCAAAGGTTCATCAAACCGTTTGTGCTAAATATTTCACTTCGATTTCTGTGACAATGTACCTCTTTCTAAACTTTCATGCAGTACAACTGGCTTTGGCTATGATATCTGTGAACTTGGAGAACAGAGAATGCATGACAGGAACTTCACAGGAAGAGAAAAGGTCAGCCAACAGGAACATGAGAGTGCCAACTAAGCTAAAAGGAAACATTGAACTGTAGTGAGACATGCCGAGATACCACACCCTTAGGTCCTAAACATGCAAACACATATACACGCACACACAGATGTACACAACTCTCACATATCTGAGAAGACATGACTTGACCTCTCTTTTTGCCCATAGGCGCGCTAGCGTGCGAGGTGGTGAGTTGTTTGTGATGGGTTGCCGTGGTGATTTACCTTGTTGCTCATGATATTGACTGAACAGATGTATGTTAACAGGAAGGAGAGAGGGCATTTCAGAGTAGAGCTATGTTAGTGATCGGCTGTTAAAGAAGATGTGACCATGTGGAATTTACAAGAGCAACGTTTCACGAGAGTAGGGTCTCTCCTCTCCTGAGCTGGAAAGTGAGTTGGCAGATTCAGTAGAGTAACATATGTGTGTGTAACATCATTATTTCAGTCACTGGCACAACCACTGTTGGATTTGTAATACAAAATTGCTGTAAGTTTATCGCAACACATCCAGCCTTTACAACTAAACTCTACAAGACCCTCAGGGTGTGTGAGAGTGAGTCCATATTAGTTTTGTGCATGTGTGCATGCATTCGTAGTTTGTTTATAGCATGATAAAGCGAAGTCTACATGCTGGCATGTTGCATACCCACAGGATAACATTCACATAAGCTGCCTGTCTCTAATCTGATGTGTAACCTGGACAGCAGTGAAATGTCCCACCATTTTTCAGTAAAAGTTACGTCCAACACCAATGTATAATAACATCAACCTAACAATCAAACAAAACCATCTCCATCTTATACATTATGCATTTAGTGCTGTAAATGGGACTTAAAATATGACAATACGTCTGTTGTCCAATCAGTGTACCGGCTCACACAGGGAACTGAAAATCAAGAGTCTAACAGGACATCGATTCATCCTCCTGAGTCCAACAACAAAGCCTCATTGTTGACAACAAAGCGGGCAGATACAAACACTGATACGCATACATGAAAGCACACACACACGCACACACACACACACACACACACACACACACACACACACACACACACACACACACACACACACACACACACACACACACACACACACACACACAATGGCGATGACTTCCTGTGAAGTCATACCTGTTACATAAGTCTCTCTCTCTCCTTGTTTCTCTCTCTTTCTCTGTGTGTGTTTGGCTCCTTTTGTGTTTGTCCTGACAGAATAGAAACTGGAGCAAGGACAGACAAGCAGACTTGTGAATGAAGCGGATTTAACCTTTGAGAACCTCTGCAGGAATTACATCCAGCCAAATCTAGGAAAGACTAATAAGTATTTTGAAAATATCATGTTGGGGTTTGGAAAATTATAGCGGGCACCTTTCACTATTTTCTGACATGAATAATTTGTATGAATTATTAACATACACCAACTCTAAATGACTTTATAGCTCACAAATTCCCTGAAGTCCCTTTTCCTCCCCAGACAAACGGGTGATATACGTGTTTTTTGTTTTGGTGCAAGCTCGGTGTTTTTCTTGTATAGTATTACCATACATGTGAAGCCACAAATAAACCAACCTAAATCTCAGTTTTCATTGTGATAATATCTTAGAAAAACATCCGCAGAAAATCATAAGAGCTCGGCAGCTGGAAGATGGCTCAATCTTCTTGGATCAAGCTCTATCAACTACAGGGCGTGGTTTAGATGTTAACTAAGAAGCAGCCTTTTCTTTTTACATGATTTATGTCTCTCGAAAACCTAATTTTGTGCACACTTTTATCTTGGATGTAGTACATTTCTGAAACTGGCAGAGGAGGATAGGATATCAGTTGTATACTGTAACAAGTGGAGGTCAGGATGAAGGTGATGTTATTTGCAATCTAGTGAAATTGTGGGAAGGAAAGAAGTCTTCACTTTAGAAAAGAGAAAACAAGATTAGAGAAAGAACATGGATAGGAAGACTTGGACAGAGAGGAGGAGAGCAAAGACAGGAATCAAACCAGCAATACTTGTCTTTGTACGTGCATGCACACGTGTGTCTGTTCTCTGTTTGTGTCAGTACTGAGTGTAAGAGACTCAAGAGATAAATGTATGAAATGTTATTGTGGCGGGGCTGGCACTGTGCCAGAGGAAGTGCTTGGCTTTGACAATGCTCTCACCAGGAATGCACTGCAGGCTGCCGCCAAGTGGGCGTGTCGCTACTCCGGGGTCGGAAGCCAAGTTTGGTCGGTTCAGTTTTGGCCCCTCCGACGCCTCGGGGGACCGTTCTGCTCCGCTGTTGTTCAGAAAGAGAGAGAACGAGAGGGAAAAGAGAGAGAAAGAGGGGAGAGAGGGTGTAGGTTTGTGTGTTCTTGTAAGCTTACTTTGTATAGATTTGAAAGAGTGTGTTTGTGTGTGTGTTTTCCCTTTTGAGAGGAGGATCTGAAAGGAATGCAACTGTTCCTTTACACATGTCCACCCCCCCTCAGGCATCCACAGGGCCTGACAGACACACACACACACACGCACGCTCACGCACGCTCACGCACGCGCACGCACACACACACACACACACACACACACACACACACACACACACACACACACACACACAGAGGTTGTGGCATGGAAGGAAGTATCAAACTACACCGACAGAATACTTATCAAGACGGAGAAGCAAAGCTGCCCATTAAGATTCCTGAGTTTCACTGCTTATCTTTTTGCAATAACAAAATAATAGAATCACAATACAACATAATATAATATGTAGAATATCACCTTTCTAGGCTTCAAACGTTAAATGTTTCTCCCTCAGTTGGAAATCTAAGAAACAAGACTGCACTCTTAAAGCACTTTAAGAGAGTTTAAGTTGTTGTCTTAACTTTTAACACATACTGTATAAACATAAAGTAACATCACTTGGTACTGGAAAAAAAAAGATCTCAGATGCAATTCAGTTAAAATGCTGTTTGATGGGTTTAATTTGTTTTTCTTTTTACGTATTGCCCCTTTTGTTGACACTCTTGAAAGCTGAAATAAAACCCTCGTTCTGGGTACAGGGATTGTATACTGTTGGTATAATGGGAGAAGACTGTAACAGAAAGTAGTAAAGAGGTTGGTGTGGTGCAGGCCTCGGTGTGCTGCAGACTGGCAGTGCCTGGTGATAAGAGGCTGCGGCCTGGATGGCCTCTCTGAGGGGAAGTGATGCAAGACAGTAGCTCTTTGTTTCGTGGCATTACTTGGTCCCATGCCAGTGGCCCCACTGAATGAAATGGAGCGGTTGGCTTGCTTGCTGGCTGGGTGACTGGCTTCATGGTAGACAGGCTGACTGCCTGGCTGACTTGCTGGTAGGCAGGCAACTGCAGCACTAAAAATCGTGGCTAATCTCTCTTTTCTTTCTTCTTTCTTCCTCTTTCACCTCCTTGGGCTCAAAGGAACACTTAAGCTGTGGAATGGGATATATTCTGTTCCATAAAAAAAATGTGCCAGCACCACTGCCTCGGATTTTGAAATACTGGAAGTGAAAACTATTTGGATGTTTTACAATAGCTGTCAAAGCAGAAATTTTTCATGAAAAACTTTAAGATGTTTTGTTTTAATACCTACAGTTGTAGCTCAAGCACACTGAGGCTCTCATTGACCATTTAAGGACGGATGCACATTAAATCAGACAAGACAAGCTTCTGAGAATCCCAAACAAATGCTCCTCCTTTGCTCCCTGTTTTCCTCCGACTGTCCCAGCAGCTTCGGCTCCTCTCTTCTCTCCCCGCCACTTCCCAAGTGTTGAAATGTATGTTTTTCCTGCAGCTCAAGCCGTCCTGTCACACTTGGGTTCATTTTACTTTTGAATTCCGCAGAGGATGGAGAGGAGTGAAAAGGAGGAGGGCAGTGGAGGAGATAGAGTTTGTGTGTGTGTGGCTACATGATCTATCTAAGGTCTAAATGTCAGGGGTTCCATTTCTAAACAGGGTGCACTTGCCATGTCTGCCCCATATAAGTGTACACATTCCTGCAGCCTGCGCAGGATCTTATGTGCATACGAGCATTACGAACCTCTCCCCTATCTCACCCATGTGCAAGCACATTTATACGCAGACATAAACTCCTCCTCACTCGCCATCATCACCTTGCTCCTGAGTCAGGGCAAGTCTCTAAATGTGATTCAATGCACCTGTTTTTAAGAGCTTTTCAATTTGCACATAAAAAAACGCAGTATATTCAGAAAAATTGCAAAACAGTTTTATGCCATAAAAGTCATATGCCATATTGTGCCCTAGTTCCTTCACGTCTCCACATTGTTTTTGTTCATTTGAAATTTGACTGGCGCTCTTTTTATTACGTCACCTCATTGCAGTGTCTTCTTCAGCAGTGGTTTAATGGCAACTGGAGAATTAATGCCACCCAGCTGTTTATCTCAATGCGGCAAACTCTTAATATTTACATATACATACCAGTAATGGATAAAAACATGCATTTATTTGGATTTTGTTTTGCCAATTTATTGGAAATTTGGTTAACATTTGCGCTGCATGTGGATGGAAACATGATTTCTGTCTACAGGTTTATGAAGAGATTGTTTTCCCCAACTGCTATATTTCTCATTTGTGGCTTAGACACTATAAAAACCAAACTTTGACTAAAAACAGCTAATATTGTTAGGAATTCCAGATGGTCACTGTGTCCGAATAGCTGAGCATGTTGCTGCTGTAACTTGGATGAAAGACAAATCATAGCTTGCAGTCTTGCACGATCTGCAGGTACAGAGCGAGTTGTTTTCCATTATGAAACAAAACGCCGGATAAAATTACAAATCATTGTCTGGTGCTAATCAAAGTTCCCAATGCCACACATTCGTGTGTTTGGGCCATTTTAGGGCCAACATTTTGTAGTCTGATCCTGACTTTAGCAACAAATTAGTCTGACAAGGACGACATATCATGCTGTTTTCTTGCATACTAATTTTGCCCCTGCAACTCAAAGCTCTATCAACGGCATATCGTCAAATTATAACTTTTTTAATAAAAAAAAATCTATTTGCATTTACAGACTGAGTTCTGGGGGATGAAAGGGGGTGAAAGAAAAAAACAAAGAGTAAAGTGTGTGTGTGTGTGTGTTTGGGGGTTGTCGGTGTTTGGTTGAGCGCTACAGCAGATGTGAAAATGACTTTTGCAATATGTCATCTAAACAGCAAACTGCGGGGGATTTACTTGAGCTAACTTGGAGCACATAAGTGCTGGAAAGTCAAAATTACAGTTAGTGTCTTGAAAATCTCAAATGAATTCAGACCAGCTGAGGGGAAGCATCATTCATTGCAGGAAACTGGCATGTGGTTTTCCCATTGGCCTTAGAGCATTGGTCTAACACATGTTAACCAAATGCAGATTCACACTGGAAAGAGGCGGTTTGCCCCTTTAGGTGGTATCTCGGGTCATCGATGTACGGCAATACAGTGACCTAGCAGGATGAGTTCTGCGAGTTGTGAAACACAGCAGATAAGAAGACAAACATGAGATGGGTCAAGTCAGATTATGTTGCTTGGAGGTTGCACCTGATGATCCTTTTGTCCTGCGTTATCGCAACACAACCTTTTCAGTGGGACTCAAATGTAATAATGGTGCAACACACACACACACACACACACACACACACACACACACACACACACACACACACACACACACACAAACACACAGCCACTGACTTATACATTATACTAGATCATAATTACATATACAGTCAGGTCCATAAATATTGGGACATCGACACAATTCTAATCTTTTTGGCTCTATACACCACCACAATGGAGTTGAAATGAAACGAACAAGATGTGCTTTAACTGCAGACTTTCAGCTTTAATTTGAGGGTATTTACATCCAAATCAGGTGAACGGTGTAGGAATTACAACAGTTTGTATATGTGCCTCCCACTTTTTAAGGGACCAAAGTAATGGGACAACTGGCTGCTCATCTGTTCCATGGCCAGGTGTGTGTTATTCCCTCATTATCCCATTTACAAGGAGCAGATAAAAGGTCCAGAGTTCATTTCAAGTGTGCTATTTACATTTGGAATCTGTTGCTGTCAACTCTCAATATGAGATTCAAAGAGCTGTCACTATCAGTGAAGCAAGCCATCATTAGGCTGAAAAATCTAAACAAACCCATCAGAGAGATAGCAAAAAACATTAGGTGTGGCCAAATCAACTGTTTGGAACATTCTTAAAAAAGAAAGAACGCACCGGTGAGCTCAGCAACACCAAAAGACCCGGAAGACCACGGAAAACAACTGTGGTGGATGACCGAAGAATACTTTCCTGGTGAAGAAAACACCCTTCACAACAGTTGGCCAGATCAAGAACACTCTCCAGGAGGTAGGTGTATGTGTGTCGAAGTCAACAATCAAGAGAAGACTTCACCAGAGTGAATACAGAGGGTTCACTACAAGATGTAAACCATTGGTGAGCCTCAAAAAACAGGAAGGCCAGCTTAGAGTTTGCCAAACAACATCTAAAAAAGCCTTCACATTTCTGGAACAACATCCTATGGACAGATGAGACAAAGATCAACTTGTACCAGAGTGATGGGAAGAGAAGAGTATGGAGAAGGAAAGGAACTGCTCATGATCCAAAGCATACCACCTCATCAGTGAAGTATGGTGGTGGTAGTGTCATGGAGTGGGCATGTATGGCTGCCAATGGAACTGGTTCTCTTGTATTTATTAATGATGTGACTGCTGACAAAAGCAGCAGGATGAATTCTGAAGTGTTTCGGGCAATATTATCTGCTCATATTCAGCCAAATGCTTCAGAACTCATTGGACGGCGCTTCACAGTGCAGATGGACAATGACCCGAAGCATACTGCGAAAGCAACCAAAGAGTCTTTTAAGGGAAAGAAGTGGAATGTTATGCAATGGCCAAGTCAATCACCTGACCTGAATCTGATTGAGCATGCATTTCACTTGCTGAAGACAAAACTGAAGGGAAAATGCCCCAAGAACAAGCAGGAACTGAAGACAGTTGCAGTAGAGGCCTGGCAGAGCATCACCAGGGATGAAACCCAGCGTCTGGTGATGTCTATGCGTTCCAGACTTCAGGCTGGAATTGAATGCAAAGGATTTGCAACCAAGTATTAAAAAGTGAAAGTTTGATTTATGATTGTTAATCTGTCCCATTACTTTTGGTCCCTTAAAAAGTGGGAGGCACATATACAAACTGTTGTAATTCCTACACCGTTCACCTGATTTGGATGTAAATACCCTCAAATTAAAGCTGAAAGTCTGCAGTTAAAGCACATCTTGTTCGTTTCATTTCAACTCCATTGTGGTGGTGTATAGAGCCAAAAAGATTAGAATTGTGTCGATGTCCCAATATTTATGGACCTGACTGTATTTGTCCTAAAAAACATAAGGAGCATTGTAATGTATTTAAATTTCCTGTTCTCAGTTTGCTAATTTAAATAATTAGTCATCTTTCTCTTAGACATTCACAACACTGTCATACTTAGATTTGAAAATGTCTACATGTGTGAGAAATTACCAGCACAACAGAAATACTTTGCCATAACAACAGCTGATGTGTCTACGTGTGTGCTGGGTGTGACGACCTTATTCTTGACATTGTACAATAACACTCCAAATGAAGCAGAGCACAAACATGCAGCAGCAGTCTGACATACTTGCTTGTAGCCCCCCCCCCCCACACACACACACACACACACACACACACACACACACACACACACACACACACACACACATACACACAATGCTTAGCGAATTTAAAAAAAGCACAGTAAACGTGCAGAATAACTTTTTAAAAGCATTCAAATATTAGTTTAACTGTTTTCTGGCTGGTGTTCATTGCATTGTCTCCTGTGGTAAACCCAACCCTTTTGGTAGCGCAGCAGGCCAAACCACAGCACAGAAAAATATTTGCATAGTGTTTCTGACCCAGGACTGGTTCCTCAGTGAATCCAGCCTTCCATAACACTAGCCGATAATAAATGGTTTCTTCTTCACCTGCCTGTGCCGAGGCTTCCTGTGTTGATGATAATATGCCACCCTGTGTGTATGTGTGTGTGTGTGTATGTGTGTGTGTTGTCCCAGGTGGGTGCTGACAGACCGGCAGGTTGGTCTCTGATCTCACCTGTTGGAGCAGTCGCTGCAGCGCCTGCAGGGCTTCTGCAGCGGAAACATGTTCTTTATGTGACGCTGGAAGGCCTGCTCTGCTCTCTTTATGTCTTCTTTTTCCTTCCTTGCTGTCTCTTCTCTACCTTTCTCACACACTCAGTGTCGTTCATTTGTTCCACTCTCCTCTCCCAGGTGCACTTGGGTAAACACCCAGGAAACAAGCGTGTAAAGGGGAAGGAGGGGAGGAAGAACGCCTCAGGGTAACAGCAGTGCAGGTGGGCTTGAGGGGGGGGGGTGACATGTGTGTGTGAGACAGGAAGATATTGTGTGCTCCAGCTTCTTAAGGAGGTGCTTTGGAGAGAAAGGAATGTTACACATCCAGATTATAACAGACCACCCCTATAAACTAGGAGGAAGTCAGTTTAACCAGGTGATACAAACACACACACAAATACAGCAGCCATCAAGCATTAAGCTCTGATATGAAGTGACCATCTGTGTCATGTTACATCGTCTAAAGGAAGTCGCTGACTTTTTTCCTGTTACTTATGGAATGTTTTCTTTCAGTTTAAGGTCAAGCTGCTTTATGCATATTTGGCTTTCACTGACCTACCAGTGTTTTATAGAGAGCAATCTATTCAGACACAGGAAGCGGGGGACCTCAGGAAGTTGAGGTGTTGATGTAAAACAACTAAAGCCGTAAATGTTCTCTTACAGAATGATTAATCGTAAGTAATCAGCGTCTAGTCACTAAAGTTTCTTCATAAGAAGCTTATAAGTGGTTACAGATGTTAAAAGCTGTTAAAAAGGGATTTTCTGTGCTATAATGTACTGTACATGACTGTAGGCTGCTGCAGTTATGGTTTCACTCAGCATGTTGGTCCTTTTTCATCATATCAAGTTTTAGTAGTAGAAAATGTTGATATATATATTTGGCATTACATTAAGGTGTGTGTGTGTGTGTGTGTGTGTGTGTGTGTGTGTGTGTGTGTGTGTGTGATATCCGGGTGGTGAAAACTGCTCAAAAGTAACGACACAACAGCCTGGTATATTTAACAATATATATTTCCATTGTCAATGTACATTCCATTTCAACATAAGCTTTCTTCACAAACAAAAAGTTGGCATCTAAATAAATACTATATAAAATAGAACTTCGAAATAAATATATCTATAAAGGGAACCTTTTATATGAGAGATTTTTTTTCTTTTTGTTATATCTAAACAAAACAAAAGCACAGATCTCATTCTTAATCCCCAACATTGACATTGCAAAGGCATAAAGGAATGGAGTAGCATTACCCAGCTGTATGAGACTTTTCCTCTTGTTTGGGTTGAAAAAAATCAGTGCCCGCAAGTGAGCGACACAGGGGTATAGGTGTGTAAAAGTCACAGCATTGTTGCAAAGGAAAAAAAAAAGGTATTAATCAATGAGTTGTCGTTGTTGGATGATTATTCCACACCTTAAACAGGCTAGCGAGCACATGTAAAAGTATATAGCTAAATGTGAAGTAAAGAGCATTGCTCTTGCAGTGACAGTGCTGAGGAATAAGAGAAAAGAAAGGCAGCGACAGTTGAAAAAAAGAGGTCCACTGGTTAAAAAGTAAATGGCACAGAACTACAAATCGAGAGGAAAAACAAAGATGGGGGGGGGAAGACACGCGGACGAAAAAGAGAGACACACTTGTCTTTCTGTCCCGTCTCTGTGGTATGACAAGTTTATGCACAGCAGCTGTGTTTGTCAATCAAGGCCAGGGGTGTTTGTTGGACTATTTCTCAGGGAGGAAGGAGTGAAGAAGAGGGAAGAGAGGAAGGGGGGGGAAAGCAAGAAAGAGAAAAAGAGGGGAGAGAGCTGAGAAACTGTGCAGTAACAGCAGGAAATGGGTTGATCCGTATAGGGGTAGATTGTGTTCCCTGTGTGGATTCAATGAGTCCACAGTCTTTAGGACTCGGAGAGGAACCAGGGAATTAGCTTAGCCTCTCGACTGCTAATTAGCCATGGATAGCATAAACAGCAGGAGTTTTTTTTCTTCTTTTTTTATTGCTTGGCACACTTTTCTAAATCAAGTGCTAGTGATAGAAAGACTTGTCATTTTTGTTACCTCTTCCCCGACCTTCCTCTCACCACCCTCCCTTTCTTTTTTCTCCTCACAACCTTGAAAACATCTTAATCTTACCCTCAAAATATATATTTAATATATTCTCTATATATTTTGTACTGAATTGTAGTTATAACGTACCATGCAATCTTTCAAGGACATTTAAAAGTCTCTTCTAAAGGACACAAATGTTGTGAAACTATTTACAGCAAATAACATTTCACCTGCATAGCTCTATTACTAAATATATTGTCAAAACATTTGTGATTTTTGCCACCCATCTACATGTATTAGGCCTTTGCCCAGTCACACAATCATTCTCAGTTTTGGCACCTTACTCTCGGACTTGGAATTGCTATGTTTTGAAAATATTGCCTCATACATTCAAGACTAAGGACAGCATGTTTTTTTCTTTCCTATTTTCCTGTGTGATTATCAGCTTTGTGCAACAACACAAATACAGGTATCGGTTAAGTTAGGCACCCTAATGGAAGTTAAGTGTCCAACATGAAAGAGAGGTGTGTATGTTATGGAGCAACAAAGACAGTATGCCTTTATGCCAAACAGAAAAGGCCATCTGTATTAAAGGGCAGCATGCCTTTAAGAACCAACTGCCGTCAACCTCATTTGGCAAGAGTGCATAACAACTGTGATCACTCAGACAGCGAAAACAAACTACTTTATGCTAGCTTCCTTTGGCAAAGTCCTAAGAACATCATGCTAGCCACAAAAATAGACTTTAAGAATAAAAGACAGACTATCTGATTAACGCAGCTATGCAGCATAATGATTAGAATTTAATGAAGACACTGTGTAAAGGAGGTGTGGACTAAATGTCGTGCACGCAAACTTAATGTGAGATAGCTGAGGTGGTTAATACTGTGCTTTAGTACATCCTTTAAGGGGTTTGCTTCTTCCTAAAAGGTTGTGCAAGTGGCAGGTTTGATTTTGACAAAGGCTGACTAGATACAAACACAACAACTTTGCTATGTCTTCCCTCCCTCCTTTTCACTCTCTATCACTTGCATCTCCTCTTCTCTGGAAACATTATTTTCTGACCAGTTTGTCTCTCACTTAGCTTACTTTATTTTAATTATTCACTATTGCCTTTTTGCCCCTAAATGTTTCTTTGCCTTCTTGTGCAAAGAGGAAATAGACCAGGCTCTTCGGCAGTTTAGAAATCAACATGCTGTAGGCCAAGTTCTAGAGAGGATTACTGAAACAGTCCCTGAGAAGGTTGGGTGTACTTTTTTTTACACATTTCTCTACGACACATCGACTTCTAGCACGGTGGGTAACCATTAGACTAGAGCATGCAGGTCATGACATGCATTACCTCTGAGGTGATTGGTGAACAGCATTCAAAATCTTTTAGAATCTCCGGGCTTCACCCCCCAAAAATAGGAAACACACTGTAAAGTGATTACTCTCTCTCACTTGCTGTACAGCTGCTTATGCACAATAAAGACTTTTATTAGGCTATGGGAAATTACTATTATTTTCTCCAAAAAAAACGTTGGTTTTTACAGCTCCTCCATGGAGATTTGAGATACAATGTTAGCCTTACCAAGCTAGCATCTTTAAGCTAAGACAGGAAAAATGGTGACACTAAAAGATGGTGATCATCATAATAGTGGAGAGAGTGAGTAGGTGGTGGTTTTACTCTTGCAGTGGCCTATCATAAAACCACAGTACAGGTTAATCACTTGTTCTTGAGGGACACTGGGCTGTGCTTTTGGGGGGGTGGGAGCGGGACGTACAGATATTTATCTTCATCAAATAACTTTTACACTATCCGAGCATCAGCAAACCAGCTTCTGGTTAGTTACCGTTAAAAAATTATCTGAGAAATACAGAGCAGCAGAGAGGTACAATGACTTTGTGCCTTCAGCCATCTTTTCAAAACAACACAAACACCAGTCCCACAATCTAGTCTCTTCTTCTTCTTCAGTCACTCTTACAAACAAAAAACATCTCAGTGGACCTGGTAGCTATTCACACTAGCCAACTCTCTCAGATCAGTCCCCTTTTGATCATCCATCCTATCAAACATAAGTCAAGAAGCCATTTAAGTACCTTTGTTTTACATAAGTCACCTTCCAGCAGATTAATGGGGTAGTTTAAGGGGTTGGTATTGGATTGTCCTATCCATAGAGAGCAAGCAAGTACTGTGCGGTCCTGTCCATTTTTTAGCGAGGCCACTGCTAGCCAATTTGGGCCACTATCATGACCCCTGCTGCTGCTTCTCTAATGTCCCAACTTTTGCTTCCACGCCACCGTTTTTACACACGGGTGCGCTCACACCACCCTGCAAGTTCTTGCAGCGGCAGCCGGGCCTGCTAACATTGTCGTAACACTTCTGTCCCAGTTTGGCCAGGCCCGTAGCTGGCAGATAGCAGACCAGGCAAGGCAGGACAACTGAAAGGGCAGCCATGAAGGACCAGCGTGCGCAACAGTTAGCCTGGGAGCACGAGCAGGGCTTGTCAGCGCAAGAGCCCTCATCGTCCTCATCCTCGGTGCAGTGGTAGAAGATCCCTTTGACCAGGCACATGCAGGTGGCTGTATCCACCAGGCTCTGAGCAGAGCACAGGCACTCCTGGTTGCAGACCCAGCAAGAGGGTAGGGTTCGGGGGAGCGTACACTCCGTGCATCGGCACTTCCCGCAGTGCTCGCAGAGAATGAGATGCTTCTTCTCGGCCGGGGAGGAAGGGATCAGTGCCAACCCCTGCTGGCCTCCAGTGGTGCACACGCCTCCCGCAGGCATCTTTGCAGACTTGAGGTCCAGCGATTTAGAGGAGGAGGAGGAGCAGGAGGAAGCAGAGGAAGAGGAGGTGAGGACTTTTGATTCAGCGGAAGTGAAGCAGCCTGGAGTTCGGGTAATGATTGTGTTGACTGGGCCCTGGTGGGGGTGCAGGTTTGGGTGGTGGTCCACTGTTGGGGTGGGCGCAGCGTGGTCCAGCAGCCTCTGATCAGATGAGGTGCTGCTACTGCTGCTGATAGAGCTGGGCCTCCCACTGAAGGAAATCCAAGGGTGAGTAGTGTTGTCCTGGTGAGGGTGGGGCTCGCACCTGCCCTGCTGGTGGTGCTGGTGTTGGTGATTGTGATGATGGTTGTGGTTTGCCCCCAGGAAGGCCTCCTGATTCTGACCAAGCCAGGTGATTCTTCGGTTCACAGACTTCTGGCTCGGAGGCTGCTGGGAAACGATGGCTGGGCTGTCGATGTAGTCGTTCTCCACATGCGAGGACTTTATCTGGTCGATGGGGTAGATGGTGAGAGGGTGCTGCAGTCGGCCGTAGGGCACTCGACTGTCCAGCAGGGGCTGAGATATGACGGAGGAGGACACTCCGGGGATGTGGTGGGGAACCCTGGACTCCATGTGTAGGCTGGTGCCTTGCACGTCTTCACTCTAAAGCAGCATTTAGCAAAACTGCAAAGACAGATACAAAAGAGACAGTTACGATCGGCTGCATCTGCAGTAAGTTCTTGCTCTTTTACCCTTTTGATCCTCCTTTTTTTTTTTTTTCAAACACCATATCATAAACCACAAATAAAGCAAAGTATATTATGGATAAAGGGTGACAGGGTTACATTGTGATAATTTTATATTATCACAAAACTGTCCAAAGACTGACAGCCAGGTTAGCAGATTGTGAATACGTGCCTTCCTTAATTTGTCTTTAACCTAACCAGGAGAGGTTGAGGTCAAAACCTTAAGTTTATTTGACATGGTATGAGAAAAAAACAATGTTTTTTGCATGTGTTCAACCTTGTATTTATTCACACGTTATATTGGAGGGTCAGGATGTAAAGTGTCATTTTTACCTTCTGTGGTATAATTTCAATTTCCTGCTGCTTTTTCATTGCTTCTGTTGATGACTATGGTTGAGACTTTTCTGTGTGACTGTAATATATCATACAATGACTAAACAGGTTCACTAGATTTCAAATCAACACCCCGAAGAGCATGTAAAACTGACATATATTACAAGTAGTTTACTTCACCAATAACAACTATTAAATCTTTACAACCAGAGTGTTTCAATCTCAAACAGAAATCTTTTTCAAGGCCGGATCTCTGCAATAATCTGAATGTAGAGTTTCCAACCGATCTTGATCTTTAGACTGAATACCAACAGGGTTTCAAACCTCCTCTATTCTAACTTTGACATTAGAACAATAGAAGTTGGGCTCTCACCGCCTCCCCTCTAAAGAGCAGGGAGCACCAGAGAGCAGGGCTTGCATGCAAAAGACTTAAAGATGCAAAACAAGGCAGAGCAAAGAGAGGAGGAGTGATTGCCAGAAAAGGAACTTTAACAAAGCCAAAATGAATACAAGAGGTTAAGGAAATTAGGTGTTTGTATCAAATCACACATTAATATGACAGTAATCTAATTTAACCTATAATTGGTGTACTGTAATTGTGTCACTCTCAGTGAATGTAGGCCTACAGTACAACATGCAAATTTTGAATCGAAAAAAAACGGACCAATTTGGCAATTTGTGAATGGATCTGATTTTGTGAACTGCAGTTTTTTTCTGAATGAAAGCTGCTGGCTGCGTTCGGTGCTGCAAGCATGAATCAATGCGCTCCAGTCATGATGAACCTGAATGAAATCGGTTTCATCGTTCATTTCATCGATGAACGCTCGACCTGACCTACTTTACAGAAACAAAAAGATGATTGAAGACAAACGACGCACCACAACCGAGATTTCCACTGACCAACATCTGCGATGCTTGACTAATTGCAAAATACCACAAAACCCAGCTCGAGTCCATAATATGCATTTTGGTTTTGATGATTCTTTCAAGGCAACCTGCAATTTCCAAGGACCTAAAAACGATCGTGTTGTGCTTTATTACTGCTGATTGATGATCTATTTTATGCATTAAAAAAATCTGTCTGTAGTCGACACAGCTCTACTGGTCCGTCGGCTCATGTTGTTCTCCTTTTACTCTGATTTGCAAAAGCCTGGTTGAGAAACCTGTTGCGACATGTCTGGCACCGATACAAGCGCTTGTGATCGTCAAATCTAGACCATTATGAGCTCCAAGTCGGAACAGTGCGTGTATGTGCGCGCGCGCGCGTCCGTCCTCCCTTTGAATGGACTGAGTCATAAACCGGACGCGGCCGCTCGGCATACTCAAATAGCATTTTTATATAGGCATTGTTACCACGTATGCAACACCTTACTCTTAATATCTGTAAATTGATAAAGAAAATGGTACACTGTGTGGCACCAGACGGTGGAGGGGTAGTTTTAATCGACGGCGGTTAAATGCGTGGTTAGATTCGTGAATTTGGACGTTATTGCTCTTGGCAACCAATAGAAGCTTAAACCACATTTTCATATTTTATGGGAAGCCGGATAAGATAAAAAAAAAAAAAAAGCTTATGGGAAAAAACACCTGACACAACAGACATGGTGCGCCAACCAGGCGGTCGCTGCAGCGAGAACGAGACACGCAACCGAACCGCCCGAGATAGGCTATAACATGAACTAGGCTTGAGAGTGGACGAAGATTTAGACAGAGGTGGAAATATGGATCTTTTCCGCTGCCTTTTATCGTGACAGTGGTTTAAAAAAAAGCCACAAATAGTGACGCTATATATGTTGAAATACGTAGCCTATCTACTGTCAAATAAAGCGGAATTTCTAACAAGTAGCCTACGCTTTACAACGCGACAGTGTTTCCCCCTCTTACCCCTCCACTCAACCTTGCTTTTGGTACGAAATCGGTGGTTAAATATTGACTCAAAGTGCAAAGCCAGCTCGGCGAAACGGCTTGCTGCAAAATAGAGTTTACGAGAGCGTTTTCATGCCTGTGATCCGGCGGATTGAGAGGGACAGTCAAGCGAAGGCATTTAATGGACTTGAAGGTTCGTGCAGCCACAAGCTCACAAGTTCCACACATTTAACGATGAGGAAACACCAGAGGTGATCACTTACTGTGGTTTCAGGATAAAATTCTCATCTCTTCGTTGCGCACGACGTTTGCGCGCAGGCTATAGTCCAGTCTAAGCGAGTGAGTAGCTCCACAAATGTTGAGTAAAGATAAGTCCAAATGTTAGGAAATAATGTGAGCAAGGTAATGCGAAAGGACAGCGGGTCTCCTGCACGATTCTCCACTCGCTGGTGCGTAAAGGCGATTGCCGTTGTGGACGCAGGGCTTTGGATATGATGTTGCAACCACCGAGGGGGAGGGAAGTGAGTTTTTATGAATGGGAGGGTAGAGGAAATGAAAGGGACGGCACTGCGCAGATGCTTCGACTTTTTTCTCTTTTTTGTGAATGGGAGGGCAGAGCGACTCGGGAGGGCTGAAATGCGGAGGTTACATTTTTATGAATGGGGAGGACTCCGAATGGCATTGCGCAGGCGCGATTCCGAGATTTTTATGAATGGGAAGAAATAGCGAATGTGTGTGAGAGAGAGGGAAGCGGGGTGAAGGAACGGGGAGGTGGGGGTTTTTTTTTGGTCACAAGGGCAATGTCAGGCCTGATTTACATAAAGAGTCGGCTCATCGGCTGTGGTGTCACTCTCACTTTATTTTAGCCTGTTAATTTATTTGTCTATGCAGCTCGCGCTTCCTGCAACATGTTAAAGGAGAAGTGATTGTGGTGGTTTTGTGTAATAGATGAGAGGGAGAGGGAGATGTGAGGGGGAATCTGCAATGAATTTAATTATTTCATTGCTGGCAAATCCGATCTCCAATGATTTGGATAAATGGGTGCTAAAAAGTGTCTAATGAAAAACATGAAGATGCAGTCATCAACAAAACATCTCCGCAAAGTCATAAATCTGTGGGAATATGATTCGAATGATTTGATGAATAACATATTATAGTATGAAGGCTATTTTCTGTTTTAATCAGGATGCCAGAGACCCTTTCGGATCACATGCCTCAGCTCGATGAGGCTAAATAATGTCTGCTCCCTTGTGTCCCTGTTCTATCTAAAGCCGTTTATTGCGAACAAGGACGTGCCCTTCCTTTCTCTCCAACAATGTGAGGTGGTATGACTACAGCCTCTATGGTTGTGTAAAAAAATCAGGAGAGGAGAAGGGTGGGGGGTTATAACGCCTACTCTGAAACGCAAACCAGCATGAGGGCAGGCAGGATTCACAAAAGGACAGGATGTTGTTGATTTGTACCGAAACCACACAGGGGAAATGAGTGTGAATTTCCTTTCTCTCTGACATCCCTGTGTGTGTGTGTGTGTGTGTGTGTGTGTGTGTGTGTGTGTGTGTGTGTGTGTGTGTGTGCTCGCGCGCGCGCGTTTTTCCATGCAACCCCCCGCCACCAGCCTCACTCCCCTCCCTCAGCTTGGGGCTTTTAACCAGTCAAAGGTTAACAGTTGTCCCATTATCCGTTTGCACACATCACCATGGCAACCACTACACCTCCAAATTGGGATTATTGTTTTGGAAAAAGCTAAGGACAAAGAGAAAAAGAAAGGGAAGGAAAGAATTTAATGTCATTGTATTTGGATGAATCAGCAATACTGGTAACTGTCAATATATCATCCCTGTCAGTAAAACATACCGGAAACAAAAAACGAACTGAATCCTCTGAATTTGACTTAATCACTATGGCGTTTTCTATTTCTTATAATATTCTTTTTTTATTATAGGCCTATTACCTTTGATTTAATTTTATTATATGCATGTAATGATATATAGAGATTTAAAGTGTGAATGGGCTGCTCAAAAGTACATTTCTAACCTTATAATGCAGGGGGCTTCTTTTTTCTTTACTAGCTTAATGTTATATTATTGATACTATTTATTAATAAAGTAAATAAATAACTAGTAACTAAGTAAAACTAAGGCTAAAGGGTGCTGTATGTGATGATTGTAATCCAGTTTTTTAGGAAAATTTGGTGATTTTGGGCTATAGGCTATAAATAAACGTTACTTTATTTATAGCCTATTGCAGAACTTTTACATAGTACAAATGAAAAAATATGATTGACTATATAAATAGGGGCGAGATTATAGTGATCATATTGCATCATATTGCATGCATCATGGTTTCATTCATCTGATGTATATTCTACTGCATAGTGTCTTGTGTGAAATATTTTAACTTATAACTGCAGGCTGCTAGTTTTAAATAGCATCACTAATATCTACAGTACAGTATTGCAAAACTCTCTCGCTCTAGGTAAAAACAAGATGATGCAATGCAGACCTTCATTAGTTAATAAACTGTATGGTTTTACTTTCTGTCTACAGGGATCTTTCTAATAAAAAAGTTAGCACTGCAATTTAAAGATGTATCATAAAAGAATGGAAGCTTTCAAAACCGACCAACAAATATGCAAATCTCACATGGCAGACTCTCTTTCCTTTACCTAACATTTTTATTATCTCCCTCTCTTTCTCACACATGCATAGGGAGATGCACAAAGACACATACTGTAGATATACTTGCAGATTTCTGTGCACAGCTGTGTGGCTTGCAGGCATGGCCCACATGCAGTGCTTGTTGAATTGTAGATTTCTTGTCGGTGTGATCATTCAGGCATACATGCACAGAAGGGAAGGCCTAGAGTTCCCTCCAGAGTCTTCCCTCGCAGCCTTCCTTCCTGCTGCATCTGCTGGCTACTGCTGTGAGTTTTAGTTTTCTAATGGACAACCCCATCTGCTTCCACAGCAGACAAATTCAGTGTTAAGAATGTTTTATCATTCCACTGTGCAAACCTAACAAACCCTTAATTATTTGTATTTTTTTTAAAGACTTTCTACTAAAAATGTCCAGTTGAACTATTATTCCCAGGTCAGGCTAACCCACAAATGTTTCTGTCTAAATCAAATTACAATATCAATAGCATTGTTGTCTATCACTGAAGTCTATCACTTGATGTTTTTCACTAATCTATTGGTGTTTGTCAATCTTGTATTTCCTGACTGCTCGCAAGACAATAACTTGAGAAAAGCTGGTAATTGTTCAATGAATGTGTGTTTGTGTGTGTGTGTGTGAGTGTGTCTGTGTGTGTGTGTGTGTGTGTGTGTGCGTGTGTGTGTGTGTGTGTGTGTGTGTGTGTGTGTGTGTGAGAGCTTAAATGCAAATCACGATAGCCCTAGAGTGCTCACAGGTTACATCAAAAGCTTCCTGTTGCAGGTAAGCCACCATTTACTTCCTCGCCCCCACCCCCTTTACACTTCACAATAAGCATCTCTCACCAATTAACAGTTGTGTGGGGCAACAGTTGCGCTGCAACAGCCTGAAGATTTTTCAAAGCCTTCAAAGTGTATTTCACACCAGGTCCATGTCTGCACAGCTTTCCTCACAAACCCAAAAATCAAATTACTGAAGAGAAAAATTTTGAAATGATAACACAAAAATGGACTCATAAATGATTCATAAAAGAGGAGTTAATAGACATATACAACATAAAGTAAACAGTATCTCATTGCCCAATTTTGAATCATGTTTCTGGAACAGATGTGGAGCAGAGTCATTTGTTAACATGCTATGAAAAAGTTATTTAAAAGTTAATAGCTTCAACTTCAGTTCTTAAATATATATATATATGTATGTATATGTATCTAACTCAATAGTAGCAGTAAAAACGGACACGTTTAAGATTAAATACAGACGTTTGAAAATCAGCTGCAACCCCATAGAAAACTCTGTCTCTATTCAGAGTTCTGTCTCTGAGTTGGCAAGTCTGCTTTGCTTGCTTCATGTAAATATTTGTGTTAAGGAACATTGAGCAATCCTATTCTACCTTGCATTCAGATGGGCATCTCTTCCTACATATCATAACAACTCTGCTTTGCCATGATTATATTCTTTCCGGTGGAGCAGAATGTTTGTTACTCAAATTTACAAAAGAATGTTAATGCAAAGACGGATTAAAGGGAAATTGTGAGGAGTCCCACCATGTTACTAATCATCATGTGAGATTTGTTTATATCAGAACAGAACATTGATTCCCAACCAGGGGTATGTCTGCAGCTGCTAGGGAGTACGGAAAACTCAACTAAATTAGATTTTTAAATATATACCTGCATCTTTATGTTAGGGAGGAAAATAAACAGCCAAATAGGATTCAGTTGGTGTGATATTGATCTTTAGTACATTTACAATAACAAGCTTCCCATCATCTTTTGTCACTACATAGCAAATGAAAGTGAATGTTGCATGAAAACTACTTAGCAAGCGAGAAGTTGAAATAGTTAGCCAATGGATAAAATGTTGAAATTGTTAACTATAAATAAACAGTTATAGTTAGCGAACTAAACAGTAGAAATAGCTAAAAGTATTGAATAAATGGTTGGACTAGCTTAACATAGCATAAACAGTTGGAATAGTTACCTAAAAGTATTGGATACATGGTTGAAATAGTTAATAGCAATTTAATAATAAGCTATAATCAAACAGTTTAAATACCTGTAGTCGTAGTTGTATAAACCGTTGAAATAGCTAAAAGTTATGGATAACTTGTACCTCCAGCTTCTGCCACTCCAAGTTGTATCAGAACAAATGCAAACTTTACCAAAGCATCCAAACACTGACAATTCAATTGTATGAAAATTACATTACATTACAAACTCAGAACAGCAAGAATCACATAGAAGTACGTTAGCTTCAAATAAGCCAAAGAGCAACATGTAAGTGCACAGTTTATAATCGATCCATAAGGACATATTTGGAACATGATGGGTGATGAAGATGAAGGGTAGGCTACTTGAGCTAATCTGAAATGGCTGTGGGGGTTATGAACCACTGCAGTAGAGTACATCAACAGTACTTGTGTTTCTGTAAAGTGTTACCGTAAGGGTGGGTTTTCTTTTAAACTGTAGGGTAGGCTTAGGGCCAAGAGTAACATAATTAGAAAAGGCAATGTCGTGTTTTAACCTACATCATTTAAACTGAGCAAGCTGAGAGCTGCATTGTAGAAAACTCCATAGTTTGCCTACAGTAAGAGGCGTATCTCGACCAGCTTCAACTCCTCAAATATTGACTTCCTTCCTCGCTGCCTGCCTGGTCAGGAGGTGTGTTTGTGTGCTTTTGGAGTCAGGAGAGGTGTGTGGTGAGAGAGGTAGGAAAGGGGGGTGGGGGTGTATGTACGTGTGGTTGTATGAGTCTGTGTGTCCACATCCATCAAAATAAAGAGTTTGATGACTTTGGCCTGCCCTCATTGCACCATAATAGGATACATTAGACCTAATTCACTTAGAGAGCTTTAACATTCCTGTAAAGGAATAACAGCACAGAAGCCAAATGAGCTACACTGGCTCTGCTGCCTGAGGAGTAACAATATCCTAGCTATTTATTACTTTTAATCAAATATATATTTGTAGACTTTAAAAAATCTAATTTCTTTGTAAAACGTCATTATCTATTACTAATCTACTACAAGTTACTTTAAATTCACTTTAAAGTCAAGTTACAGTGAACAAAACGTTGGTGGTGAAACAATTTGTTCTACAGATATATCAAAACAAAGGGTTACACTTTACTTGAAGGTATCTACATAAGAGTGACATGACACTGTCATGAACGTGTCATAAAAGTTTATGACATAACGCTTCTTTGACAAGTTATGGTTATGGTTAGGGTTAGGGTTAGGGTTCATGTGTCATGACAGTGTCATGTGTTCATGACAGTGTCATGTCACTCTTATGTAGATACTTTCAAATAAAGTGTTACCAAACAAAGATGCAAAAACCTTCACCATGTGCAAAAATAACCTTGTGATTCTGCCTGACTGTAGGTCTGTCTTCATTGACTTTGATTTCTTTTTCTCCCATAAATTAATTATTAAATCCTACATTTTGTTAAGTTTTTGAAGGATCCTATTTTCTTCTATGTTTTAATTATTAATTTATAATCTTTAATCAGTGTCAAGGAACACATTCAAACAAATCCATCACTAGAATCAAAATATTTCTACTTTAACACCAAACCAAGCAACACTTGTCGGAATAGTCAGCTCCTACACAAGTTTATTCCACATGAGTCTATGACATTTTGAAAGGAAATCTTATGACCAGTAATTTGACATGGTTACGCAGGAGGAAATGGGTTCTGTGGCTTCCGATAGTTACACCCATTGTTAGAAAAGTCCTGGTCCCTCAGCAGCAGTCTGTCTAAATCAGCAGTGAGCCCATAGGATGTTTTTTTTTTTTTTTTTTCTGGGCAGCCATCCCTGGAAATGTGGCCTCACCTGGTCTGGGTTGGTCATACTTCAGACAACTTCAAGTAGCATATGCCATTTAGCAGAAGCTTTTCTCCATGTTATTACAGGCAAGACTGTACATTGAGCATAGGTCCTCAAAATAGTGACCTCAAAATAACTGCAAAAAGACTACAGAGCCCTATTAAAGAGATCTTGTCTCAGAGAGTCCTGCTGAAAGGATTATTATTGACAAGTGAGGAGGAAAAAATATGTTTTTTGGTGAAAGTATAAAACAACGATCAGTTAATTTATGTATACAGTACATATGTGAAATTTTTTTGGATATGAAATAGGCTAAATGTGACATTAAACTCTGACAGCTTCATTTTGCTGGTGACGCTCAGGGGCACGTGAGGATCCTTAGTTTGGAAACCCCTGACCTCGAGGTCAGGTAGACTATATTTTCACTAGATGACCCAGACACAAGATGTCCATGTTGACAAGCATCTGCCCTGCTGAAATGCTCTCGAGCAAGACCCTGACTCCATGTCAGCTGCAGGGGCGCTGCTCTGTCGCTGACCCTGACCTCTGATCTTCCTGGGTTGGTGAAAAAGCGATGAAAAGAATTTCCCTGTAGGGATCAATACACCCATCTCATTAAAACACTGTGATACATTTTTAGCATGGGTGGTCCTATGGAAATCGTACGCTGATTTAGTAGGCCTGAACGCTTGATTTCTTCTATATAATTGTTTATATGCTCTGATGAACTCCGGGAGTCGCGGCAGTATGGTAAATCAGCAGTATATTTATGGATGAAAAACAGTGTTATGTAAACTATAGATGTCTTTTTGAAAAGCGCCTTACCTCTGTTTAAGCATTATATTTCAGATCATTCCTTCTCTGTGCCACAGCTTTGGCATTATTCTGTTGTGTGTACCATGTAATGGAAAAACGCCATAAATCTATTTGAATGGAATTCTTTTTTGAATTTGGCAACTAGTTTAATAGTCTACTCTTTGATGTCCTCTCTCACACCTGTTCCCAACACGGTATATTGTGAGTGAGCAAATTGCAAAATGAAACAAAAAAATAGATACCAGCCACTACTTTCAGTTAAAGGCTGAGTCCATCCATTATTCCTTTCTGGGGTTTTCAAATGGAAACACCCACTCAGCCTTAGCAAAAAGCAATGGGTTATCACAGCAAGCTAATCAATAAGGTTATAATTAATGTGAACACCAGCACTAGCTGTGCTAAAATTGGAAACAACGGCACAGAAGCTAAGGGCTGTAACCTTAGTACTGTGGACACCATGTTAGGCAGCGGTAGTGTTAAACCAACAACTCCCGTGTTCTGCGAGGTGAAATTACTGTTTTTATCAAAGGAGTCTGGTGGATTTAAAAAGAGTGCTATAACAGCTTTAACGGTTCCACGTTGGAAAGGACTGTCTCACGGCAAGGTAATGCGGTGAAAATATTCCACATATAACAAAAAATAAAACTGATATTGACTTTTTAGGAGGCTCAAAAACATTTAGCTGCTGCCCCCGTCCACTGCAGTACATAACACTCTATTTAAAGCCACCAGACTCCTTTGACAAAAACATTAATTTTACCTCGCAGAACACGGGAGATGCTTTCGCTGCCTCGATCTGTCTAGTTTGTGTTATTGTGTGACTTTGGTGAACGTTTGTGGTGTTGTGTGACTTTCGGATCCGTAGCGTCTACCGCAGTACGTTGCTTAGCTTCCTGTCTGCTTCTCCAAACATGGGCCTTGCCGACCGCCATCCAAGTTACTGTATTGTACCGTATTGTTATGTATTGAAGCAACATCATAATGCATAAACCTACGTCAGGTCACCTGGGGAAAGGTTTTTAGAAGGGCTTGGGAAAAGCTCATTTTGACTCTAAAACATAGGCCTACTTCCTTTGACCAAAATGTGATTGTTTGGATTTGAATACCAAAGGAGCCCTATTGGGACGCTATAGAATGATATAAAAATCTCAAAAAAACAAAAATAATGGACTCACCCTCTAATGGAGTCTTAGTACATTTTGGTTAAAAACTCACTGGTTAAAATGTTTCTAAAATGTATTACTATCACAGTTCATAGTTGAAAACATTTTTTTTTTTTGCTTTTTCTGCAGACAAATATAAGAAATAAAATTATAATACAGTCTATTTACATAAACTAATCATTACAAAACTGATCTCAACTCGTTTTCATGCCTTTTTCATTTAAAGTCTATGAATGCCTTTCTTAATCACATAGAAATATTAATAATTCAAAGAGTTGATGGTGTACAGACACATATGAAAGTTATATTACTAATAGTATATATAAAAAAATATTTGTTCACTTTTAAACAACTTATGCACACAGTGTCAGTCTTGCCTTAAAACTGCATTTGAACTTGAGTGTTTCCATCATTGTGGGATGCTGTCCTACAATAGGGCACTGTATAGGCATGGGCGAAAGCACTTTGCATCTTTGGAACTAAGCATCATTAAAACACTGTTTATTAGGAGAGTTTATATTGTAGCACCAAAGATGAACTTGTCTGTCAAGGCTGAAAATGTTATGTGCTTCACTTTTTGATCTTCTCATTCTCCTTTTGTCTGACTTCATATTTGAGATACAGTACATGCTGAAATTACACACACACTTGAACACACATCCCTAACTTGGCCTTCCATCCCTGTTTCCATAACCGGCTGGTTGATATTATGTCTAATTCCAGGCATGTAATTAGTGTGTAGCCTGGTCGCGTTCTGACTGGGTCAGTGTCGAGACTGTGTGTGTGTGTGTGTGTGTGTGTATGTGTGTTGAGTGTGATGTTAGCCAGCACCACAGGACGGGATGCGGACTGCACCGCTCTAAACCGAACCACACATGGAGGGCACATAAAGAAACACGTTACAGTCGCACGCACGCAGTGGGTCAATCCTTGGTACACTTGCCAAGGATACGCAAGTAGTCATATTCACAAATGCATAAATGGCAAAAAACAACCAATGTGGGGCGAATACTTTTAACCAGGTAGCCGCAAAACATACACATCAGTCATATTAAAACTCAATAATGTGCCAAACTAAGCAAACAGACAGCAGAGTTTTGACTTTCAGATTTAGTTGAAATGTTAATGATGCCTGTCCCAGCGAGTAGTAATAGGGTACATCAAAGACAAAACAGAATATAAATGAAAAAACAGCATGTGGGATATGGGAAACTAATTCTGAAAATCACGTTAATTACAAAGGTCCCAATAGAAAAAATATTCTTTTGCCATTGGCATGTTTTGGCGTATATGGTGCAGTGCTGGTTTTGTGATCAAGGTTTATATGTTTGATTTTCTTTACATGAGTTCTTGGTGGTATATTGTAATTTCACTTTGACACTTTGTTGTATACTGTAGTTCACTGTATTTGGAGAACTTTGTTTCCCCCATTTGTAATAAAGTTTTAAAGCTTTTCCTTATCTGAATCGAAAGGTCTAGGGAGGTAAAATGTGCTACAGATTGTAAAGCCCTGAGAAATGACTGTAGAAAAGTATAAAGTACAAAATCTTTCTTGGAAATGTAGGCTAGCAGAAGTATACAGTGGCACTAATGTACGTCCTAAAGAGTACTTTAATACATGTGTTTTTCGATTACGTTTCACCAATGAATCTGTATGTGGTATGTGGTGTGTGCATGTGCGTGCGTGTGTTCGTTCGTTCATTCGTTTATTCCTGGGTTGCCTGGATGATATGTGCTCGCAGCGACACTTGGAATGCCCAGAATGTGAGTGGTGGCGAGGAAAAGCTAAGGCCTTTGTAGCCACGCCCCTGATGGCTGGTCACGCCATAGTGATTGGTTGGTCCCTGGAGGTCAGAGTGCAGTCAGAGTTCCTGTCACTCTTCTGAAGAAAGTTCATAGGTCAACTTCCACCGGAGCTCTCCTTTCCTCCCCTCGCCCTGCGGGGTTCTTCCAGTTTAGACGAGAGCCACGAAGTCCAAACTAAACCTTTTTTTCAGGAATTTTTAAACTGAACAGAACAGAAAGCCTACTGCTAAAATCCATTGATTTATCTCAACTTTACATTTTTGACCATTATGTCCTATACAAACATTATAGAGAATCTAAGAGCCAACAAGTATAACACCAACAAACTCTGTGGTTTAAGTTCAAATCATCAAAAGTATAACCTTAATGTTTTATCTTTATTATTATACAGTTTTTTTTTTTTTGCAATGATTTCCGTCACATTACGTCCTTATTTTAGTAGTTTTACGAGACTCATTTTAGGCCAATCCCTGATGTTTTACTAACCCTAACTAAGTGTTTTTGTTTCCTAAACTTAACTTGTTCCAGTTTACGTTTAGTATGTGTTTAAAATGGTACTTGTTACATTAAATAGAATGGTCACATGATTAAACGGCCACCGTGCAGTAAATAAAACAGTCGTATGTGTCGTTTTAGTCTTTGGAAATCAATAATGTCGTTTAGATATGAGGATGTATTGGGAATAAGGAACTCTGAAGCAGCTTAATCACAAGCAGTTATAATGGACTATGGGCTAATTTCTGATAAGACCACCTTTTCTTTAGCCTACGTATCATTCAACCTCTGCACAGCTAGTTTCAGTCTCCTAATGTCATGATAATAGGAAAAGCCACATCAACTTTGTAAGAGCTGGGGACACATACACTCCAGAAGTATACAAGTTAAGCAGACAGTTGTACATAACCATTTAACAGCGTTTTGTCTTTCTAAATGCTGAACTTGTGTTGTCAAATTGGGGAAAATGTTTCCTTTATGTCATTGTGTTTTGTTTGTTTGAATGTGTTTTCTTAAGCTGCAGTGTTATGAAGTGCCATGGTCACCGTACGAAATGTCATTCATTGAAATAAATACAGAATGAAATGATAGGAAAAGAGGTACATTTAGCACCAATGCTGTTTTTAAAGTCAAATTTAGAAGCCAGCCTGATAACACATAGGTGAAATCAACATCAAATCCACAACGTGTTCCCTATTTTTAGATTGTCTGTGAACCAAATCATTTGAGCCTATTTTTCTCTGCTTTTTACATATTTGAGTTGAAAAAAATGTGAGAAATTATATTTTGTCATGTGAAACATATAGAGACCAGCAGTACTGCAGGTGACTTATCTGCACCCCAGAAGTTGTGATGGCTGCTGCATCAGCAGTATCCAACTTCAGCTCACAGACACTCTGATGACAAGCTTAAATTAAGCCTTCAGAGGAGGGACAGTGTACAAGAGGAGAGGAAAAGGAGTAGAGGAGGAAAGACAAGAGGATCAGGTGAGTGGAAAAAAGGAGGTAAATGAGAGGTGAGGGCAGGAGGACGGAAGAGGGAGAAGAAAAGAGGGTAGATGAGAGGGGTGAGGGGAATCAAGGAGAGGAGGAAGGAGGTGAGAGGCTGACGAGGAGGGGAGTATTAAATGATCGGGGGGAGAAGAAGAAAAGAGGAGCAGAGAAAGGAGACGTGACATTAGAAAGGATGGGAGGAGACGGCGAGGGATGAGCGTGAGACAGCTACAGCAACTTCCTGTTAACCATCAGTCTGGCGAGCAACACATAGCATGTGGAAGTGGGTGGCAAGACAAAGGAAATCAGTTTCATCTTGGGAACAAACCCGTGATGATTTCCAAATGTGGTCAGCTGTGAACTGGTCATACAAAAGAGCAGGCTAAGAATGTCTGGGAACAGCATTAGACTGACATAGCAATGCTGAGCAATGCTGGGCTTTTATTAAACATCCGATGTCAGCCGGTGGATGCTGACATAATAGACACTGCTTACTGTTACCTGTTACAGAGTTTGTAAACCTGCAATGAAGTTTTATTGTCTTAACAAATTTTATTACATGTTCATGTGACCCTCAGTTCCATTATGATGGTTGTCAGTGCTAAGGCTGAGTGTCCTACATTGTTTTAAAGGAATTATTCAGTAAACTGTCTTGCAGAGAGACAATTTATAGAGCTAATTAGCCTAGCTTAGCATAACACCTGGAAGCAGGGGAAATAGCTAGCCTGGCTTTCTCTAAACCAGCACCTCTAAAGGCCCTGACACACCAACCCGACAGTCGACAGTCAGGAGGAAAGGCAGTCAGACTGATCAGTCTCCCCGAGTTGGTCAAAAAAGTGCCTCGGTACACAGCGAAGCGACGCCGACTTGAGCGTATGTTCTGCGCGTGTGCAAGACGTAATATGTCTCCATAACAGCAGGCGGCGCTAATCTGTATTGTCGCCCAAAAAAAACGAAAACCGGCAGCTGATTGGACTAACGCATCACTTGGGTCTGGCTGCTCCCGGATTTTACAACCGAGCATAATCACGGCTCATTCAGAATACAAAGAGAGTTCACTGAAAATGTGTTTCTGAAAACATTTTAAGCGAGAAATAGGCCATGCAGTTGCTGAATCTGTCTTCATTTCAGATCGACAAAGGTCAGTTTAAAAGATATTTGTCAGATTTTGAGAGCCGTTCGTGACGCTAACATAAGTGCGCTGATTCGCTAGTCAAGGGATAGAACTCCACCAATCAGATTGGCCGCCCTCCGACCCAGCAAGTCAGGTCAGCCAAAATGAAGGCAGACGGCTCCTCCGACGGAGTTTGTTAAAATTAGGTATATTGTGTGTATGTATATTTTTGAGTTTTGGAAGTGCTGGGAGGTGGAGCTTATAACTTTGGAAGAGCCGGGCTAGCTGTTTCCACTCATTTCCAGTCTTTATACTAAGCTAAGCTAAGCTAATCATCGTCTGTCTTTGGCTTCATACTTAACACAGTAGTGTCAGTAGTCATCTAACTCTGGGCAAAAAAAAAACAAATAAGTGTATTCCCCAAAACATGATACTATGCCAACATTTTGTTTAGAGGCTTTTTAACCCTATCACATCCTGGAAAGGCTGCGCTTTGCCAGTGGTTGAGCCTTTGGGGGCCCAAGGCCCTGGAACAGCTGAGAAATTAAGTCTCACTGATTCATTATATTATCTTTTAAAATCTCTTCCTAAAACTACTAGGTAGGTAGTTTTACCTGAGATCCTATCCTGATTTAACTAAATGTATTTTTAATCTGCAATAGTGACAATGAAAAACATTTTTGTCCACTTATGGAGCTGACATGGCTCAGAGTTTGGCCGTTCGGAATGATCTAAAACTTTTTAATTAAAGCTATAGTGCGTAGTTTCTGTCTCCTCCATGAGGAATTCGAAGTAATGAAAACAAAACTGTCGCCGCATCCACATGATCCAAGCCTTCCGTGATCGCGCACCCCCCTCCTCTCCACCCCTTCTCCACACAGTTGCCTCTTCAGAAGAGGTCATTATCTTCACTCGAGTTTCTGTGTGCGAAAGTCGCCGAAAGACAATAGTTTCTGAACACAGCGATACTGAGAAATACAGAGAGAGTTTTGTGGAGCTTATAGTCTTAATTTGCTTTGTACCAACTCATTTGGCAATGGCTTGAATGTGACCGACGTTCGTTAATGTCAAAAATGTATGCACTAAAGCTTTAACTCTGATGTGTATAAACACTCTGTGGGATTATAAAGTAGAAATAGTGATATATAAAGGTGTACCAGTATGTAAAAGTGTCTGTAAATCAGATGTAGCCCTGTAGAGTCAATGTGTGTTTGTGTGCATTTGTGTTCACATGTGAGTGTGCTTCACAAGCCTCTGATTAATATAACTAGATCTCCTCCTGAGCTGAGAGGATGTGGCTCAAGAGGGATGCTTTGACTCAGGCTCTTTTATTGTGACGGATGATGAGGTGGTCAATTTCCGAACTAATGCTAAGTCAATACAGGATATGAATCAGGATCCGATTCAACATGAACAGAAAATAAACAGCGACTCTTCACTATAGGGTATTCATCTCATCTTCAGAAGATGAGTCATGGTATTGGCTGATTGACTTTGCTTTGCTTTATAAGAACTATTTGAAACTGATGCACTTTACACAGATATATTGGAAATAGAACATGAAATGTACACCTAATAAATTGATTTTCTGAGGCTACCATGACACTAATACTCTCACCACAAGCAACAGATTATTTGCCCAAACAGCATATTTGTTGTTGTTTTTTTAACCAAAAGATTGACCCGGCAATGTGACAATCTGGACCTCACCTCTCCTTTTCTCCCTTTCTCCACCCCTCCATTTATCACCACACCACACCTTCATTTCCTAAATTGATCCCTACATCCTGCACATCGAGGCAGATTAGCCTCGGATTAGCCTGGTAAACACAGCAAAGTGTGTGTGTGTGTGTGTGTGTGTGTGTGTGTGTGTGTGTGTGTGTGTGTGTGTGTGTGTGTGTGTGTTAAACCAGAGGGGGAAGAGGAGTCTTTGATCAGGCTAATGAGCTGCCAGTCCTCCCCCCAGGGCCTGCTGGTTGGCTGGGGGTGTATGGACACCTGAAACAACATGGAGACCACGCATAGCCTCCAGTGGCACGCACACACACACCACACACCCTCGTCAATGCAGCACACCCGCATCCTGCCACCATTATTCTCTGCCTACTACCCCCTGCTAGTCGTCACTACTATGTGTCAGTCACACCCTCACTTCACCTCCAATCTCCTCTGCAGCTCCCACCCGACTTAACAGTAGCCTATCCTTTCACAATGGTCACACCAACCACCTACCGCCTGGCCCCCTACCTATCCTCTATTCTGTCACTCACACACACTTCCACCTTCACTCACCATCCCCCGTTCACCTTCATCTACTGTTCATTCTTTAATAAAGCTCAAGAGGGCATTTTACTCCTTTCTTTTTTTTTTAGCTTGTTACTACACATACATATCACATATATACAAACACATAGAGTGGCACACAACATCTAAGACTACTTTGCTTTCTGCCCTAAAATGTGGCTAAGTGTCCCTTCGAATGTTACCCATTCATTTCTTCCTGTTCATTTAGTCACAGGCATCAATCTTTCACTTTTGCCACACTGTTTTAATTTTGGCATTTAAATTCTGCTTGAATTACTTTGGCTAACGTTTAGGTGATTTTGACTTTACCATCATCAGCGATTACATTTGTCACCACGATGTACATAAGAAATTGTTTTACTTCTATATGAACGTAATTTTTAGGAGTTAGGATTTGGGTCCCTCATTTCTGCTCCCCCAAAAGTCCCTGCTGCTGGGCTAGTACTTTTTTTATCGACCAGGAAGTAACGAGATGGATTTGCTGAAGCTTTGAGTGATCAAACACGAACCTGCAAACCATTGGCAATCAAGCACTGGTTAACACTAATATTAATATTACGATTTTTAGATGGAAATTGTGCTTAATGTCACTGATTTTTACGTTATATTTATAGCAGACTTCATGACTAGACTAAAAACAAGATGAGACGTGTCACTTTTTAATCTGTTATTGGCGTAATTTTCACAGTTAATGAGGTAAAGAAGACTAGTTCCTGGGGATACTTCCTGAGACTTTGTTTAGCTCAAAATCTATCCTGCAATCACTGCTTTTATTGTTCCTCTCTCAGGAAGTTTACAGCTCCTCACACACATGCACACACACCCAGATACATCACACTTCCTCACCCCTGCTGACCCCTCAACCCCGATGTGTGTCACTCAAGGTGGTGACACGGTCATAGATGGCGCTGCCGACACGAGGGCACTCAAGCGATAAGCATTTGTCTTTGCTTTTTCCTCTTCTGTGTGTGTCACTCTCTCTCTTCCTCTGTGGCCTTTGCAGCCTGTTGCTGTGTGACCCATTGACCCATGACTTGATTGGTCTCTGACAGCCATCAAAGTACGTTCTTATTTCACAATGACAGCTACAGGACAATATATGACTTAGATATTTAATAAGGACATACGTTAAAAACAAAGAGCAGCTGGATGTTCTGATTTCATATGGCACTGCTGTTTAAAGGTATAACTTAGAATTTATTTGACCATCTAAAATTGGTTTCTACTCACATTATACTCCTTTCCATGCATTTGTTGTGTTATACAGCTAAGGAACATTCTCAGCCCATTTTAACTCAAATTACAGGTCTATAATGATAAGGAGGAGAAAGTTAAAATTAAGGTTCAAAAGTCTTGAACCTTCAGTCCAGTGCATCACATGGCTTCTTCAAATAAAGCTACATTTCCTGAATTTACTTTACCTTACTCACCATACCGTCTGGAAGCCATCTTACAATAACTAGGAAGTTCAGTTCAGTTTTCACAGCCCACATCTCGTCAAAACGCTTATCTGCATGATTTCAAAACCTACTTACCACAGATGTCTCTGTGTTATATTTAGCTCTCTGGTGTAGCAACACTTTCAGACGTCTGCAACTGACACAGGAAACCGAAAAAATAAGTTTCCGAGGTGAGGGAAATGGAAACGAAACATTAGCACACTATGTTCGTGGGACAGATTTTTTCATGTAATATGGTGTCACAGCGTGTTCAGATGCTCTAAGATTAAAGTCTTAAAAAAGGTCTTGCGGTCGAAACTTTAAGATTATCTGTAAATGATTTTGTTGGATGTGGTTTGTCAATGTGTTTTTTGTCAAATTGACAAAACGGAAAGGTACCATTTGACTCATCCCCCCCCCAATGACTGTAATGCATAGATCTACATGTTAAAGACTTGATATTATCTTATTATCTTCCTAAAACAGCAACTATGTTAATTTTAATTTTAATTCTCACCAGCTGAATTATTACTCATCTCACACGGACAATTCTAGTGTGTGTTTGTGTGTGTGTGTGTGTGTGTGTGTGTGTGTGTGTGTGTGTGTGTGTGTGTGTGTGTGTGTGTGTGTGATGTCTCAGTGTGCACTCAGGATGTTTTCACAGCCCTCACTTTTGACGGGGTGATTTACATCCTCTTAGACCTTCTAAGGAGACACGCACACAAAAGCCACACCAACACACACTCCACAGACCAAAGAGCGGAAGACATGCTCAGCAAGAAAACAGGTTGATGCTCAAACCGGTTTAACAGAGGCCTTATGATGTTTGTATAGAGATCTTGTCCTAGAAATCTGTTTCACATACTCAACCCTGACAGCACTTCCGCTGAACTCTGAATGTGACGGTGATGGATATTTCAGAAGTTAGTGGGTCCTGTCACACAAACATATTGCATATTTAAAAATGGGCTTCCTGGCACAGGAATATTTTATTATAAATGTATTGCTGTGCTATCAAAGCACAGCAATACATTTAGAAAGCACACTGACATATCATGAGCAGTAAACGTCTGAGTTTTGTTGTTTCACAGCTGCAAAGGTTAATGCTTAAAGTGTTAATCACTGATAAAATTTGATATACTTTCATTTCCTCCTCCAATTTCATAATTTCTGTTATGAGGAAACCGTGGGCATAAATTATACAGATAGTAAATAGCTAGTAGGTGTTTTTCAACCTTCTCTGGCCCGTCATTTCATTTTCATGTTTAAACAATTAGCCAGTTGTCAAGTGGTGATGTGAATTTAAGCCAAACTGCTATTCTGTTTTCATGAGCATGTGGGGAGCTCTAGATGTTTGTTTTTTTGTTTTTTTTGTTGTTTTTTATAGAATTGATGATGATGTGTTTAAAACCTTTTTAATTAATTTTTACTCAAAGTTGAGAATCTCTGAATGACAGAATTGAACAGTTTTTAAAATGTGTCCAAAATCAGAGCTGTATATTTTATTAGTAAGGAGGTGAGAAAGTATGCATGGTTTGAACTTCTCTCTCAAGCTCTCTTTATCCATGCTTCACACAACTATGTGTGGCACTTTTAGTTTGTGCAAATGAATGCAACACTACGAATGCCTCCAAGAAGAAACTGTCAACCAACTGGTTTGCTTTAAACATACTCCAGCTTCTACAGTAAGTAGCTCATTTGGGGTCATCCATCAGTATGCTCACCTAGCAATGCCGTGCACAGATTCTGGGGTCTGGATCTGCCTGCATATTAGCAAACGTGCACTGGTGTCATTCAGAGATGTTTGCATGGCAAAAGCATTTTAGAATATAATAGAATACACATTTTATACTAGTACATATTTTGGGGATTCGGTTGGACCAAACGATCACCTCGTTTGATGTGCACAAATATTCAGGAGATGTGGCTTATTGGTTGCAATTTGGAAGATCTGCATGCCACCTGTTTTGCAAGCCTCTGTGACTTACGGTTAACCATTATACATCTCTCTGCGTAGATCCACACAGACATTAACGTGCATCTTTAATGAAGTATAATTCCAGCTTAAAGGGCAAGGGTTAAGGAAATGACACAACAGAGTGCCAGGACACCAGAGCATTTGAGATTTCCAGAGGTTCATCTTTGCTGCCACTTGGATTGTGACTTCAGGCCAAAAAAGGATGCATTAATTGTGTCCCGTTGGTGCCTAGACATGTCTAAAGGGCACTTTGCTACTCTGTGCACACCTCTGACCGGATGAATGGAAGTTGAGTGTTTGTACAGTTGAGCGGTGGTGCTCATTCGGCATAAAGGAATAAGACTAATATTGCTATACAAAACTGCAAAACTAACCAAACCTAATAATCAAATTTCTAAGGTGGAGTGGGTTTCTTAAATTAAACATATCAGGCAGAAACACAAAATAGTCAGGAAACTGCACTACATTACCCCACAAAGACTTTCTCTATTTTCAAGAAATTGTTCTGTAATGACCAACATTTGCACCAAATTCTAGTGTAACACTGTCCGATGCTGCTTTATTAGAAGTGTCTTGGAGGAAAAATGTTCATTGCATGTGTATGTGTGTGGGTGCATGTGTGTCCATATTCTTGTTTGACTGTGTGCGTTTGCATGCATATTTGTATTCACATTACTCCTGCTCTCCAACAGCCGCTCTCTGTATTACACCTTTCTCCCCCTGTTGTTCTCCTGCCCAGGTGAAAGGGATCCTGGGAACAGCCAGGTTCCAGCTTCCCAAAAGCCTCTCAGTGCTCGCGGCTCACAATGGAACAAAGATTGTCTTAGTGTTAGGATGCTTGTGGGAAACCCAACCCAGACTGTAATGGTCACAGTTTGACAATTGGAGACCAACAGGAGTATGGAGGTCAGGATACATCTACTGTATAAGCCTGGGAGATTAGGTTTTTTAATATCCTACAGAAATAGAAAGTCTGTCACAGTTTTTGTCATAATCGTTGATAACCCAAAGGTGCTATCTGTCTAAATTAGGTATACAGTGAGTTAGGGTGTCCCATGCTCCTTTACAGAAGCATCTTGACCAATCAGTTGGAGCCACTAGAACACTTCGGGGACATTTGCGCTCACAGAGTGCTAAATTCAGGCATTTACTGATTGCTTTTAGCCATGTAAGAGCTGTGTTAAGTTACTGCTGATGTCAACTGATACGTTTTTGCTGCTTTCAATTCAATTCAATTCAATTTTATTTATAGTATCAAATCATAACAAGAGTTATCTCGAGACACTTTACAGATAGAGTAGGTCTAGACCACACTCTATAATTTACAAAGCCCCAACAATTACAGTAATTCCCTCAAGAGCAAGCATTAGCAGTAGCTATTGCGACAGTGGCGAGGAAAAACTCCCTTTCAGGAAGAAACCTCGGCAGACCCAGACTCTTGGTAGGCGGTGTCTGACGGTGCCGGTTGGGGGTGTGATGAACAGTGGCAATAATAGTCATAATAAAGATAATGGAACAGTGACTACAATGGTAGTCGTAGTAGTTCATGTCATAGTAGGGCACAACAGGGCTTAACGGGGTGTAATGTGGCACAACAGAGCATGGGTGGACGCAGTGGACGCGGCAGGATGCAGCAGGACGCAGCCGGACACTGCAGGGACTCGCAGAGCGTAGCAGGGTGTAGCAGGTCCATAGCAACAGCTGCACCCAAGACCCAGGTCTTCCACTTATTTGAGCAACCTGATAGTAAGGAATTACAGTAGTCCAGCCTGGAAGTAACGAATGCATGGACTAGTTTTTCAGCATCGTTTTGAGATAGGATGTTCCTGATTTTGGCAATGTTACAAAGATGGAAAAAGGCTGTTCTTGAGGTTTGTTTTAAGTGGGCGTTAAAGGATATATCCTGATCAAAAATAACTCCTAGATTTCTGACAGTAGTGGTGTAGGCCAGGGCAATACCATCTAAGGTAGCTATATCTTTAGATAATGAAGTCCGGAGGTGCTTGGGTCCCAGTACAATAACTTCAGTTTTGTTTGAGATTAACATCAGAAAAGTGTAGGTCATCCAGGATTTTATATCTTTAATGCACGCTTGAAGTTTAGCTAACTGACCGCTTTGGTCTGGCTTAATTGACAGATATAATTGGGTGTCGTCTGCGTAACAGTGAAAGTTAATTGAGTGTTTCCTAATAATATTGCCTAGAGGAAGCATATATAAGAAGAATAGGATTGGTCCAAGCGCCGAGCCTTGAGGAACGCCATGGCTAACTTTAGCATACTTGGAGGGTTTATCGTTAATATTAACAAATTGGGATTGCTCAGAGAAATAGTACTTAAACCAGCTTAGTGCGATTCCTTTAATGTCAACTAAATGTTCCAGTCTCTGTAACAGGATGGTATGGTCAATAGTGTCGAATGCAGCACTAAGATCTAATAAGACAAGTATGGAGAAAAGTCCTTTGTCAGCAGCGGTTAGAAGGTCGTTAGTAATTTTTACCAGTGCCGTCTCTGTGCTATGATGCATTCTAAATCCTGACTGAAAGTCTTCAAATAGAATATTTCTATGTAGAAAGTCACACAATTGATTAGTGACTACCTTCTCAAGGATTTTGGAGAGAAAGGGAAGGTTAGATATAGGTCTATAGTTGACTAAGACCTCAGGATCGAGGGTGGGTTTTTTCAGAATAGGTTTTATCACAGCTACTTTAAATGACTGCGGTACATGACCTGTTAATAAAGACATGTTGATCGTATCTAGTAGTGTGGTGATAACCACGGGTAGTGCTTCTTTAAGTAGCCTCGTTGGAATGGGGTCTAAGAGACAGGTAGATGGCTTAGCTGAAGAGACCTTTAACATTAATTGTTGAAGGTCTATAGGATAAAAGCAGTCTAAGTATGTATCAGGTCTTATTGTTCTCTCCAGCCCTCTTGCGCCCAATGGTGAGCCGTTAGAAGCTGTGGGCAAAAGGTGATGCATTTTATCTCTAATTGTTATAATTTTATCATTAAAGAAGGTCATGAAGTCATCACTACTCAGAGCTATAGGAATAGATGGCTCAATAGAGCTGTGACTATATGTCAGCCTGGCTACAGTGCTGAAAAGAAACCTTGGGTTGCTCTTATTTTCTTCTATTAGTGTTGATTAATAGTCTGATCTGGCATTTCTGAGGGCCCTCCTATAATTTTTCAGACTATCTTGCCAATCTACACGAAATTCTTCCAGTTTGGAGGAATGCCATTTACTTTCAAGTTTTCGTGAGATTTGTTTTAATTTATGAGTTTGGGAGTTATACCAAGGTGCTAGTTTCCTTTGCATCGTCATCTTCTTTTTGATAGGAGCAACCGAGTCTAAAGTAGTCCGTAGGCAGGCCGTTGCAGTGTCTACAAAATTATCAATTTGGGAGGGACTAAAGCCGGCATAAAGGTCCTCTGTTATATTAAGGCATGACATCGAGTTAAATACTGTTGGAATATCTTCCTTAAATTTAGCTATAGCATTGTCAGATAGGCATCTAGTGTAGAAACCTTTATTTAATTTCGTATAGTCTGGTAGTAAGAATTCGAAAGTTGTTTAAAAATGGTCTGATAATAAAGGATTCTGCGGAAATACTATTAAATCTTCAATTTTGATGCCATATTCTAGCACAAGGTCGAGGGTGTGGTTAAAACAGTGCGTGGCCTCATGCACACTCTGACTGAAACCAATTGAATCTAGCAGTGAATTGAAAGCAGTACTAAGGACTTTCACATACGTTTCCACCAATGAACAAACGGGAGGCTTTTATCGTGAAGCAGCTGTAGGAAGCGAAACAAACACAAAAGCGGGGACAGTGATTAGCTGCTATACATTGTGAATGGGACCTGGTGTTGCAGCATGGCACAGCCCGCTACAGAGCTTGAACGGTGGCATGAGTATCAGCAACAGTAATAGTATACCATAGCATACCATACCATACTATGATGTATATGTTACATCATACTATTCTATAGATGGGATGGTATACCAATGCCATACCATACCACACTGTAATATACCATGAGATAGTTTTGTAAATGGTTCCCTGACGTCCAGTTCTGAGTTCTGCTACTTGACAGTCGGTCAAATGCCAAGAGAGAAGAGGAGAATCAGTCGAGTCTACCAGACTTAAAAACATATTTTAAAGAAAGCCACAGTGTTGAACCTTTGTACTATTTTAACGTAAAAAACTCCATTATCAAAGATCAAGTAAATCAAGAGAAAACACTGGGTAACAGAGAACAGGAGCCATGGGTGAAAAAAAAAACACGTGACACCACAACAGAGGCTCCAATGGTAAACGTGTAGTCGTTTGGGGCCTATTGGCTGCCCCAACTCCCAAACAGGCTGTCTGGTATTGGGTTAGAAGCTTGACTTGTCCAGTATCTCTGCACTCTGTAATTGACATGTTAAAGGATTTTAACATTTTAGCCAATTAACTAAAAATCATGTACTTAATAACCCAAAGTAGTTCCAGCGTATGCCATACTTCTTTAGATTTTGTACCTTTCAGACAGTCGTGGATAGTGGACAGTTTATTGTGAAAATCTACCTGCAGAGACTAGAAATTATCTTGATATTGTAATCCATCACAGTGGACATTTATCAGGCTTTTTATTTATTTTTGTCACAGTTAGGCTGCATAATTAGTAATGTTGCAGCTGCAAACATGACCTGTTTTGATTACTCTTCTTCAGTGATGCTGATACAGAAACTTTGACATCCGATATTTGAGATTTGGTTGTTTTATTGCGTTCACAAGTTTGTTGGGAAGTATAAAACCCTGGAGATAAACAATAAGCAAACTGTATGTGTTGTTATAAAATAGTGTTGAATAAAAGTACATGGTTATCCACCATAAAATGGTTGTTTCCTGAAGTTTAGATTAAAAAGCTTGCTGTTGAATCTTAAATATCAGAGTTTCCTGTAACTTTTTACTTGAACCTATAGACAAATTTGCCATCACTGCGGTGGTACCTCACTCATAATCACTCACTTGTAATAGAGTCTCTGGTCTGAATGTGGCCTTAAATCAGTAAATTATTGGATCGTCAACATCTTGTCAGCGAGGCCGTATGCAGGGTATTAGAAAAACTGAGCTTCTAGAATGGTTTTGCATGCCCTCCCGAACATTCTTTTATTTCCCTGATCTAAATATATGCATTTTAAGATGTTTGGAGAGGAAAAAGTTGGATAACAATAGCTTTAAAACCATGTCAGTGGGCAGTAGCAACCCTTTACACAAACTGAATTGAATTAAAAGAAACGTTGAAAGTTTATCAGTCTACCATTGGATAGATGGAATTAACGTCAGATTGATGGCTGGCTAGTTCATTTACTCAAGGGAACTAAACTAGCCGGCATTGTGATGGATGGCGACTGTTTAACGTAGCCACACAGGAACAATTTGTCAGATGATGTCTGGGGATGAATGAACTATAAGCAGTCCACCAGTAACATTCTTTAGTTACCTGCAGGGTGCAATTTGCCAGGGGGGTGAGTGGGATTTCTCCCTTTCTGGTCTACATATCCCTGCCTCTGCTGAATTATTTTTAATTCCTGGTGGGGACAAAATGTATCCCCCCTCAAAGTGATCAATGCTACTTCACCAATAGACCATTATATACCTAAAAATAAGTATTTTAAACTAAGTAAAGCGCTGTAACGTTTATAGTGCGATAGAACGATAAAATCTGAGCGCCAGTTGCTGGTTGTATTTAACCGCTACAGAGCATGGGGACGCCGGCTACCAGCAGCAGTTGTTTAGCCGCCAATAGGTGACTGTGAGCCGGGTACAGGCACCGCTAGATGACAGTCCTTTCAGGGGCCATGTTTAGCCAGAAAAAGTTAGCGTCATGTGGCGATGACAGTTAAGTTTAGGCACCAAAACGTTTAGGAAAAAGATTGTGGTTTGGATTAAGAGATTCCCGAGGAATGAACAAACGTCTCCTGGGTTAAAGTATTTTTTTTCCGCTGCGAAGTGAACTCCGATCTCTGGCTTTAAAGCGTTGTATTTTCCATTGAATATTGAAGTGCATATTTATGTATTTGGCATGCCTGGCACTATATCCATGGTATTGTAAGGGGGATTTAATTACTGCATGTTTTGCTTTGTTGTGCATGATCAAAAAACATCCCCCCCGCTGCTTTTTTCACAAATCACATCCTGGTTGCCTGTATAACGCTTTGTGTGGATTTAGCTGCCTGTCCGGTTTTATTAAGTTGTTGACATAATCATAGAACCACCATGTTAAGTTTTTATAGTAATGACAAGATCATCCGCTTCACCACCCACCCACAAGCAATGACAGTAAACAGATGAGCAAGTTGGTAATCTTGGTATTGTCCAATATCTTAACAACGTAAAGTTATTTCCAATTATTTCACAACTTTTCTCATATACACCTAGGAAAAAATCCTATGAAAAATCGAGGAAGGGATGAAGTGACCCTGCCCGGAGGAAGCCCGGGGCCCCCGTCTGGAGCCAGGCCCAGATGGAGGGCTCGTCAGCGAGCGTCTGGTGGCCGGGTTTGCCACGGAGCCCGGTCGGGCACAGCCCGAAAAAGCTACGTGGCGGACATCCCTCCATCCCATGGGCCCACAACCTGTGGGAGGAACCGCTGGGGTCGGGTGCGCTGCCACATGGGTGGCAGTGAAGGTCAGGGGCCTCGACGGACCAGACCCGGGCAGCAGAGGCTGGCTCTGGGGACGTGGAATGTCACCTCTCTGTGGGGGAAGGAGCCAGAACTTGTGCGGGAGGTGGAGCGCTACCGGTTAGATCTGGTGGGGCTTACCTCTACGCACAGTCTTGGTTCTGGAACCATACTCCTGGATAGGGGTTGGACTCTTTTCTTCTCCGGAGTTGCCCAGGGTGTGAGGCGCCGGGCGGGTGTGGGGATACTCACAAGCCCCCGGCTGAGCGCCGCTACGTTGGAGTTTAACCCGGTGGGACGAGAGGGTCGCCTCCCCTACGCCTGCGGGTTGTGGGGGGGAAAACTCTGACTGTTGTTTGTGCATATGCACCAAACAAGAGTTCAGAGTATTTCGGCCTTCTTGGAGACCTTGAGTGGAGTCCTGCATGGGGCTCCGGTCGGGGACTCCATAGTTCTGCTGGGGGGACTTCAACGCACCCGTGGGCAATGATGGAGACACATGGAGAGGCGTGATTGGGAGGAACGGCCTCCCTGATCTAAACCAGAGTGGTTGTTTGTTGTTGGACTTCTGTGCTAGTCATGGATTGTCTATAACTGAACACCTATGTTCGAACATAGGGATGCTCATAAGTGTACTTGGTACCAGAGCACCCTAGGCCAAAGGTCAATGATCGATTTTATAATTGTTTCATCTGATCTGAGGCCATATGTTTTGGACACTCGGGTGAAGAGAGGGGCGGAGCTGTCAACCGATCACCATCTGGTGGTGAGTTGGGTCAGGGGTGGGGGAAGACTCTGGACAGACCTGGTAAGCCCAAACGGGTAGTGCGGGTAAATTGGGAACGTCTGGAGGAGGCCCCTGTCCGACAGACTTTCAACTCACACCTCCGGCGGAGCTTTTCGTGCATCCCTGTGGAGGCTGGGGGCATTGAACCCGAGTGGACAATATTCAAAGTTTCCATTGCTGAAGCTGCGGTGAGGAGCTGTGGTCTTAGGGTCTTAGGTGCCTCAAGGGGCGGTAACCCACGAACACCGTGGTGGACACCGGTGGTCAGGGAAGCCGTCCGACTGAAGAAGGAGTCTTTCCGGGATATGTTATCCCAGACGACTCCGGAGGCAGTTGCAAGGTACCGAAGGGCTCGAAGGGCTGCAGCCTCTGCCGTGAAAGAGGCAAAGCAGCGTGTGTGGGAGAAGTTCGGAGAAGACATGGAGAAGGACTTTTCGGTCGGCACCAAGGTGCTTCTGGAAAACCGTTCGCCACCTCAGGAGGGGGGGAAGCGGGAACCATCCAAGCTGTGTACAGTAAGGATGGGGACGCTGTTGACCTCAACTGAGGAGGTAATAGGGCGGTGGAAGGAGCACTTTGAGGAACTCCTAAATCTGACTAATACGCCCTCTATGGTAGAGGCAGAGCTGGAGGATGAGGGGGGATTGGCGTCAATTTCCCTGGTGGAGGTTGCTGAGGTAGTTAAACAACTCCACAGTGGCAAAGCCCCCAGGAATTGATGAGATCCGTCCAGAAATGCTTAAAGCTCTGGGTGTGGAGGGGTTGTCTTGGTTGACACGCCTTCAACATTGCGTGGAAGTCTGGGACGGTGCCTAAGGAGTGGCAGACCCGGGGTGGTGGTTCCCCCTTTTTAAAAAAGGGGGGACCAGAGGGTGTGTGCCAATTACAGGGGTATCACACTTCTCAGCCTCCCCGGTAAAGTCTTCTCCAAGGTGCTGGAAAGGAGGGTTCGGTCGATAGTCGAATCTCAGGTTGAAGAGGAACAATGCGGATTCCGTCCTGGTCGTGGAACAACGGACCAGATCTTTACTCCCGCAAGGATCCTGGAGGGAGCCTGGGAGTATGCCCAACCAGTCTACATGTGTTTTGTGGATCTGGAGAAGGCGTATGACCGGGTGCCCCGGGAGATACTGTGGGAGGTGCTGCGGGAGTACGGGGTGAGGGGGGTCCCTCTCAGGGCCATCCAATCTCTTTATGACCAAAGCGAGAGCTGTGTCCGGGTTCTCGGCAGTAAGTCGGACTCGTTTCAGGTGAGAGTTGGCCTCCGCCAGGGCTGCGCTTTGTCACCAATCCTGTTTGTAGTATTTATGGACAGGATATCAAGGCGTAGTCGGGGTGGAGAGGGGTTGCAGTTCGGTGGGCTGGGGATCTCATCGCTGCTTTTTTGCAGATGATGTGGTCCTGATGGCATCATCGGCCTGTGACCTTCAGCACTCACTGGATCGGTTCGCAGCCGAGTGTGAAGCGGCTGGGATGAGGATCAGCACCTCTAAATCGGAGGCCATGGTTCTCAGCAGGAAACCGATGGAGTGCCTTCTCCAGGTAGGGAAAGAGTCCTTACCCCCAAGTGAAGGAGTTCAAGTACCTGGGGTCTTGTTCGCGAGTGAGGGGACAATGGAGCGGGAGATTGGTCGGAGAATTGGCACAGCAGGTGCGGTATTACATTCAATTTATCGCACCGTTAGACGAAAAGAGAGCTGAGCCAGAAGGCAAAGCTCTCAATCTACCGGTCAGTTTTTGTTCCTACCCTCACCTATGGTCATGAAGGCTGGGTCATGACCGAAAGAACAAGATCCAGGGTACAAGCGGCCGAAATGGGTTTCCTCAGGAGGGTAGCTGGCGTCTCCCTTAGAGATAGGGTGAGAAGCTCAGTTATCTGTGAGGAGCTCGGAGTAGAGCCGCTGCTCCTTTGCGTCGAAAGGAGCCAGTTGAGGTGGTTCGGGCATCTGGTAAGGATGCCCCCTGGGCGCCTCCCTAGGGAGGTGTTCCAGGCACGTCCAGCTGGGAGGAGGCCTCGGGGGGGACCCAGGACTAGGTGGAGGGATTATATCTCTAACCTGGCCTGGGAACGCCTCGGGATCCCCCAGTCGGAGCTGGTTAATGTGGCCCGGGAAAGGGAAGTTTGGGGTCCCCTGCTGGAGCTGCTACCCCCGCGACCCGACCCCGGATAAGCGGATGAAGATGGAGATGGAGATGGAGAGACCTAGGAAAAAATATTGAATTCCGTACCTTGGTTACCCTTAATGGTGGGTGCAGCAATGCTTGTCAGCGCCCTTTTCCTAATGCCTGAATGTCTTTAGCCGGAAACTCAATTTCCTGGCTTCAACCCTAATTAATTCCAAAATAATGTGCAAAGACACCAAATCTGACAGTCTCCCTGTCATTCATAGGGTCTATCTAACTGTCTGTCCGTCTGTCTGTGTGGGTGTGGCCATGCCTGTCTGGAGTTTCTGAGGCAAAGAGCGGAGCATTGTACAAAGTGACAACCCCATCAAAGAGACCGGGCCTGCATAAAAGGACATTTTATGACTCTGCCCTTCAAAAGAACAGTTTGAGGAGTTCAAAGCACACACAGGGAGAGGCAGGCTGTGGATGGAAAGTTCAGCGCAAAACCAAGAGTGAGACAGAGAGGATGGAAGAGAGAGAGAGCGAGAGAGAGAGAGAGAGAGAGGAACATAAAAGGCAAGAAGAGGAAAACCCTCAAAAGCCATTTGATATCTTTCATCAAAGAGCGATTCTAACCTGCCTCACTTTGCATTTCCAGCTTGACGCTAAATCTTCAACATGAGGTTGTCATTCTCTCCACGGCAGACGCACATCAAGCTCAACCTTGGTGTTTGATCGATCCCACCAGTTTGCACGTGTGCTTTTAGGGCACACATCTTACAGCCACATGCTGGGGATTTTCTTCAGAAGACAGGAAATGTCATTTTGTGATTTAGTGAGGTATTGATGGATGGTTAAAATAGGAACAATGGTCAATGCTGATGTACTTCCCTTTCTTACCCCTATCTGCTGTAGTGCAAAGATTTAAAGCCTCAGCTGGATGTTCTGTCACCAAGGCAGACACCTGTGGTTTTAATTGATGGCTGCAAATCAAAGCTGTCTAGCTGCAATTTCTTTCCAAAATTCTTTCAATCCACCAAAAATCCCCAATATGGTCCATGCTCAGAAATGCAAAGATGACAATGTGATTCTTTTGTAACATCAGACATAAAACATTTCTTCAAATATCTTCAATGTTGAGTTGTATTTCCATGCCAGGGAGCAGCCAGTAATGCAGGAGCAGTTGCATTATTATCTCATTTTAGAACTAAAGTCTTATATTCTTCTCAGATATGCAGTTAACAGATAAAACATACAAGGCGTTTCATATGTTAATGGTAAGCTTTTGATAAAAATCTGAGTTCCGTCAAATGTCACCACAAGAAGTAACCCTGATTTAACTTCAGCACATCACAAACGTTTAGCTTCTCTGCACACAAAACATCCAAGCTTTTTTTTTTTACATTAAGCTAGTTAATTGTACATCTTCCATTTGTTTTTTAGTCCAATCCTCTGGCTACAATCATGGCCACCTTTAACCACAGCTGCGGTGTTTGTTCTCTTCTCTTGTTGAAATAAGTTTGTTTCAGCAAGCTGTCGTTTACTCATGGTGGTGAAAGACATGTAGGAGCATCAAGGAGCTGTAGAAAGGAGCTGTAGAAAGCGAAACTAATCAACACAATGAAACAAAGACAGAGAGAGAGATTGGAGACAGACGGCAGATAACAGCTCATTCATTATTCATTATGGAGAAAAACCTTGCCTTCCTTATTGAATCACAATGTTAAACGCAGATGGTCACTTTCCCCAGATGATTGTAACAGTAACAGTGACCAGAGAGCCGTAATGGAATAACTTATACTGATTTGCACATATTAGGTCAAACATCCAAGTAAACATCTATAAATGTGAAGTGAAAGTGCTCTTACTGAGATCATATTTCAGTTTTTAAGTCCCAGAAAGCATCTAAAACTTCAACATGACACATGTATGCAGGCAGTGGATATTTTCCTAATTTTGTGTGTGTGTGTGTGTGTGTGTGTGTGTGTGTGTGTGTGTGTGTGTGTGTGTGTGTGTGTGTGTGTGTGTGTGTGTGTGTGTGACGGGGTGTGTGACGTGGTGAGTTGTACTAGGGATGGTGATTAAAGGTGGAGGTGTGAGGGTATGGTGATGGAGGTTGCAACCCTACCCTCACCTCCCTAACTAATCCCTCAGTAACAAAGGCCTGCTTCTCTGCTCTGCTGGACTCTGAGCCCTGCCGGACTCTGCCTCGGCCTCCAGGCCCAAAAACCTGCTGTTAACAATTTCCCTATTTCTGCTTTAAATGTTGCTTTGCTCTGAGAGAGAAAAAAGGGTGGGGTGGTGGTGGGGGTTAGAGAGATGGAGATAGAGGCATAGAGGCCACAAAGGTACTGTTTTGTCCGACAGGGACAAGGGAGCTATTACACGAGAGATGGAGGGAGGGAGGAAGGAAGGAAGGAAGAGAGATTCAGGGAGGGGGGTGGACGAGTGGAAGAGGAGGAGAAAGAGGAGGAGGAGAGGGTCCCATGGGGATTAGCTGGCCAGCTGCTCCCTCAGGGACCAGACATAAGAGACAGGAAGAGGGACTCCAGAGAGCAGTGAAGAAGAGACAGGAAGAATAACCGCAGAAGGACAAACTTTAAAAAAAGCAGAGGAGGAATAACAGAAGGAGTAATGCAAAAAAAAGAAGCACCGGAATAAAGGAGCTACAGTAAAAAAGAAGGGATGTAATTTAAGGTGTATATTATATTAGTAGGCACAGTAAACCACCTGGCCTGAATAAACCAATCTTTATTCAGATTTTTAAAGAAACTGGCAGAATGGAACCCAGAAGCATGACACTGAGATAGGCAATGCAACAATAAAGTTCAGTTTACTTGGTCAGGCAGGTAACAGTCAGTTACCAGGAAATCAGTCAATCAAGCAAATAAATCCAAGGGGCAGGTGGTAGAGGCAAAGTTTGGGAATCAGGTTACCGAACGCTGGTAAAATGGGCGTGAAGGACCAGGTGAGGAGAATGAGGTGAAGGCATGGCCGAAGGGAGAGGAGGAATCTGAAATGACAAGAGAGTGAATTCATGACAAAATGGGCCAAGGAGGTGCTTCTGACCCACGTTCACCACCAGTCTACAAATCATACAGGTGAATCCCTTGAACAGAATTCGCCACTTTGCCTAACAGAGGAAAACTCCTTTAAACGTTAACTATTCACACCCGGCTTACACAATAGTATATTAGGAAAATACTTATTCTACAAAGAGGTGAGTCAAACCAGCAGGGACAACTAATGCTCTCTACACAAATCAACAAAACATGTGTGAATCTCCCAAACAATTGTACCAGTCACGACTCAAAGATGCAGTCTGAGTACTCACCACTCTGAACAGAGAAAAGCTCAATGCAAACTAGCACAAACACATTGGTACAATACTCATTAGACTTACAAATACCAAAAGCCTAATTCAAAAGCAAAATATGACGAGCCCCCATTTTGTAATGAACCAGCTCAAATTCACAACAAAAGAAGGGAGATCACACATAGTTAAAGGACAAATTTGGTGCAAAATGAACCTAGGGGTTAACAACATGTGTACCGAGTCGACCGTTCTCTGGGATATGCTTTCATACTAATCAAATGTTTTATCGCAAACCGCTAATTACCTTATAAAGCTAGTCGTTGGGGCATGGATAAAGTAAAAAGAAATCGCTATTTTTTCACATATACAGGTGGGCGCCATCTTGGGAAAACAGTCATGACCAGTCGAACGACGAATGCCGTGCAACCAGTAACATAGCTCAAGCACGGTGTTCGTCATTCGACTGGTGGTGACTGTTTTCCCAAGATGGCGCCCGCCTGTATACGTGAACGGTACAGTCTTAAACTATCATTTTAATAAACTGTCTGTACACTTACAAAGTTCTCAATGCTTTGGTTTACATGTAGGGACCCTCATTATGCTACCGTGGAAGTGTGGTGCTATTTTCAGCCTTGTTAGTGTTATACAAATAGTGATTTCTTTTTACTTTATCCGTGCCCTGACGACTACCTTTATAAGGTAATTAGCGGTTTGCGATAAAACTGGTCACATTCGATTAGCATGAAAACATATCCCAGAGAACGGTCGACTCGGTACACGTGTTATAAACCCCTAGGTTCATATTGCACCGGATTTGTCCTTTAAGGATTGAATTAAAACCAATTTATTTAACACAAATTAAATATTACTATAGGATAAAACATGTATTTCAGTAGTATCAGTAGTGTGGTGAGTGCATGCGTGAAAGTGAGCAAGTGGAAAACAAAACAGAACCCAAAAGACTAACCCAACCAAAATCAAACCCTGCTGGCTGTGTGGACAGAGAGATCTTGTGAACTGCATTTCCAGCCCTTCAGTAGGAAGAGAAGGGCAATCAGGAAGAGTGGACTCAGGTGTGGCTGATCTTCCTGCCACACCTCTGCCTCCTAAACAGCTCACAGGGAAAATGTCAAGAGCCACACACAGAGTGGGAGGGTCATCATACTTTCTACAATATAGTTCTAACTATAATGCTACATTATCTCAAACAATCTGAACTATCCCTTTAAACTGGATTTGCGCAAATCATTGTGCTAAAGGCTTCACATGTACATGGCAGAGAAATGTGTCCCTGTGGACCACAGAAACGGTGTGAGTGCGGTCGTGGTTTACAGCCCACAGAAGCTGTACATCACTTTACAATGAGACAGGATTGATATCTCCATCAGCTCAATGAGGCAGCAGGCAGCTCAGACATACCTACTGCCACTCGTGTGGCCCAAGACATGAAGCCATCCGACAGGAAATATTAACACAATCCACGAAACGTCGTCAAAAACTGATCGAAATTTCAAAACCCCTGTAGAGGAGCTTGCAAGGCCAGAGAGAGAAAGAGGACACAGAGAGATTTTCTTTTCTGCTTTCTCCTCTGCTTTCTTTCTCCATATGGCAGCCATTTGTCTGGAGGAGGTCTGTCAGACATAAATAATAGGTTATGAAAAAAACAGTAGGAGGGAGGGGGACGCTTGCTTTCTTCCTGAGGGACGGGATCTCTAGAGGCCTGGTGTCCTTCATGGCAAAATGGGGAGAAGGCAAGACGGAGGAAGAGAGAGATGGATTGAAGGAGAGATTGAAGGAGAGAGAGAGAGAGAGAGAGAGAGAGGGAGGAATTACAGACCCCTAGCAAGTGAAGTGGTCAGTGTGTTGTCTGGAGAACAAGAGAGAACTCTGCTTTTCATGTTATATCCAAACTCATTTAAAAAATGCTATGGTTTTCCCTTTAATGCAACTGTCTTGAGCGATGGACTCCATGACACTGCAATTGTTGCATTAAAAAAAAGAGGAAGTTTGATGAATTGCCTGTTCAGGACTGGAAGACGACAGGACAGGAGGAAGAGAAAGTGAAGGAAAGACAGAGAGGTGAAGGGTGTTTTGTGAAAGGGAGATGGAGTGCAAGGCAAAGAACATTAAGGCCTTCTCGAGTTTGTGCACGCTGATTTTCATCTGAAACCAATTAGTTCCAAACCACGAAGACAACACCAAGCCTAGTTTTTAAAAACATCATCTCTCTCTCCCCATCTTCCCCCCTCCCTCCCTCCCTCCCTCCCATCCATTCATGTGTCAGGCTCTGCAGCTCTCTGCTCGGTCTAGACTCCTGTGTGTGCATGCATGCAAGCGTGTGTGTGTGTGTGTGTGTGTGTGTGTGTGTGTGTGTGTGTGTGTGTGTGTGCGCACGTGCGCGCGCATGTACTTAAAGGCATCGTGATTAACATTCGCCCCAATTCGCTGAGGGACACGCATTCTAAGCCCTTCCTTCCTGCTCCGAGTGGAATTCTCATTAGCTGATAACTACTTTTCAAGAGACTGCTGCATTCCTTTGCTGGATACCAGGGGCCTTATAGGACTCATGAACACACACACACACACACACACACACACACACACACACACACACACACACACACGCGCATGCACAAGCAAACAAGAATTGGCACCCTAACATGCAGATACACAAATGTATACACTTGTTTAGCCTGTAAATCCGATTTTGGACTTTTTCTTGGGTTTCTTTCAAAGAGTTTCATGGCTGTATTGCTTGCTAACAGCCCTCAAAACTTCAGTCGTAACCCATAGGTTTTCCACAAACACAGACAGATACACAAGCGATAATAATTTCTGATATGTTCCTGTATAATTCTGCCTTCCTGAGCTACAGGAAGAGAGCACTTTTTCTTATTAGATTCTCACAAGAAGTTTATGGTATCTGTTAGCATTGAAACCAAAGAGACCAGAGAGAGAGAGAGAGAGAGAGAGAGAGAGAGAGAGAGAGAGAGGTGAGTGTATCTGTTTTTAAGTGGGGGCAGACAGAGGAGAGACAGGGACACCTGGTGCTCAGTTTTCTCATCATCATCACACCTCATTTGGTTTCATCTGATTTTGAACTTTGGGGAGAGCTGTATAAGATATCGACTACATTCAGAGGAACCTGACATTTATAATGCCCTTGGGGGCATGAAACCTGTTGATGCCGTGAAGAAATATGGTCATGTGTGGTGACATGGAGAAAAAAACGTATCAATGCAAAAAAGAGGAAGAAAGAAAAGTGAGTTGGGTCTTTAGCCAGCCATGTCTGGCCAAGGTGTAAATGTGCAAAAGGTGCTCAGTGAGAGATTAGTCAACAAATGACCATCTGTCTCATATTCTTCTGGCTCTGCATATATAAACTCACCTTCTTTGCTCTACCATCTGCCTTTTTGCTTACAGTCTGTATGGGCAGTTTTGTTTTACAACATTCAATTCTCCAACAAACCCTGGGGTTTATCTCACGCTAAAAATGCACCACACACTCCATACTTCATGTCAACACATGGGGCTATTAATTTATAATGTGTAATGCAGAGTGGCCAAGTTATTACAGAGACTGAAGAGGGAAAGTCTATGTGATAATGGAGAAACAGAGACTTAAGGGAAAGAGGATGACAGTGGAGGCTTTGTTTCTTCAGACAAATAACTTACTAACTAAACAAAAAAATTAAAAGCAGAAGCAGTAGTCGGTCAGTTAGTCAATCCACCACTTTGGTCAGGACTGAAATATCTCAACAACTATTGGATGGATTGCCATGAACTTTTGTACAGACATTCATATGCCTCTCTTCCCACTGAATGTTTTCCTAATATCATGTCAAAACAGTTTGCAAAGCTCTCTTCAACTTGGAAGGTAGGTGAAAAGTAAATATATTCTGTGATATTCCTGTTTGTATCTTTGCCTGTAAAGTCACAGTTTGCCTCTGTGATACTTGTTGTCTACCTGTAGGACTGATGAAGGCCAGTAGCTCTGTTACAGGCCAGTTGCCACCCACTTAGCTCTCATTCAGTCATTTGTCTGGCTCCATCCCCTCTCCAGGAACACTTCCCCTCAGCCTGTAAAATGATCACCGGATGGCTACTTGATTTCCCTCTCCTTTTATCTGTCAACTCTCTTTTCCTCCCTTCCTCTCATCTTCTCTTATTTTCACTTTCTCGACCCCTTTACTTCTCTCCAGCTCACCCACCCCGACATATAACCTTAATTCTTTCAGTCCTCCCCTTTTCCTTTCTCCTCCTCCATCATTTCTTCTGTTGCTCTTTTCCTCCCTAAAATGGATGCTGTTCCCCTGGGAGTGGTCAGCAGAGAGCAGGGGAAGGAAGAGGCACTTACTGTAGAGCCAGTGCCGGTGCCTAAACGCTGATGCTCCTGTAAAAGAAGGCTGTTAATTAATGGAGGTATTAGGTGTTAGCAGTTAATGATGCTGAGGGAGGAACTGTTCATTAAAACTGATTAACACAGTTTGTTGTAATCAACTGAATAACATCTGAGTCATAATACTTTTTATTTATTTATGTCTTTTGAAAACAAAACACCTTTTACCATTTTGTCATTATTTTTGTTATTTTCATTTTTACCTTTTTATCACTTCGACATTCCTGTGACCCCTTTTTGATTAAGTCTTTGGTCAGTTTATTCTAATGCCTTACTATTTATTGTCAGTCAAGATGGCAATGACATTTGACCATTTACAGTTTAGATTTTCATGAGCTCAGTGTTTGTCCGAGGGGCACTTCATAAATGTCCTAAAACCAATAACCCAAGCATCCATCTTGTGCTGGTTTATCTGGACTGGAACCTATCCCAGCATACCTGAGTGCCTAATAAAACTACCAAGTGATACCGAAAAAAGCCACAGGCCTGCAGCTGTGATTGGCCCAGTTGTAAAGAGTGCAGGAATTTTGGCATTTGCTCTCATCAGGTAAATCTTTAATGGAAGCCGGTTTGTGGTTTTTGCTAGCACTCAGGCCGTGGTTTATTAAAGAAAGTGCACCTTACATAATTTATGTTCTAAACTTACTATAAAAGTTTCTTTCTAATTATTGCACTTGGCTTTTTTTTAATTTAAAATTGAAATCTACCTTCTGATAATTGTACAATATGCATGTTTTGCATAGTTTTCTCTCCAGAGTGGATACAAAAAAATTCAAATCACTAGTTTATACTCTTTTAGTCTACTCATGTCAGTTGAAGTATCTTACAAGAGAAACTGTATTAGAAAAACAGCTACATTCAAACACAATACAAGTGATGATGGAAAAAAGGAGGCAACCGAATGGAGGTTTAACCTGCAGAGGTAATACATTTAGTGATCAATTTTGCTGAAAATAGAGAAAGAAGCCTGTTACTCAAAGCACAACATGTCTTGTGCTTGCATTACATTCTGGTCTATTCAGGCCTCTGTTGGTGGAGAAAGTGTTTGCCAGTCAGTACAACATGATGAGTCAAGAATGGAGCTCTTGCCCTTTGATTCTGTAGGTTTTTTTTATTTGCGTTTTTTTCTTGTTGATGAAGCTTCAAGGAGACTTTTTGCCCCCAAACTCCATGCTGATCCTCAGAACATCCAACCAGCCAGCTCTGCACCAATCCTGGGGCCTGGTGCCCCTGTTGTTGCGTGATCAGACAGGCTCAGGGGCCCCCGGTCGCACTGGCTGACTCCACTCCTTTTCAATGGGGTCTTCCGCTGTCACAGTCACAGCCATGACCCTGAATTCCCACACACACACACACACACACACACACACACACAGTCCTTACCCGTCCACCCGCACATGCACACACACACACTCACAGACATCAAGGGTGGTAGAGGCTGGAACCCGGGGGGACGGGGAGGTTGGGGATAGCCCCGACCGGAGGCACGCTTCTAGAGTTGTGGATGAGGCAGAAAAGCCATTATGGATTGTTATGGTTGGCTGATCGCTCCCTTTCAGCTGCTGAGCTGCACACAAAAGCGTCAGGCAGAAGCTAAAATAATGGATCTCCTTTCCACACACCCCCTCCAGAGCATATCTGACTTTATGTGATCACAAATGCATGTTGGGAGGTGGAGGTGTGTGTGTGTGTGTGTGTGTGTGTGTGTGTGTGTGTGTGTGTGTGTGTGTGTGTGTGTGTGTGTGTGTGTGTGTTTGTGTGTTAATGAGTGTATTTATGTGTATGACTGTTGTTGAGTGTGTGAAAAAGAAAGCGACCACAAGGACTCATTTTCTTTTTCCATCTTTGCAATTGCAGATGAGCATTTGATGAATGGGTTTATTTTCATTGACAAAAATGTTCATGGGAGTTGATGTGCTAAAGGTATTAGTATGATCATAAGGTGTTACCAGGGAAACAAAGCTATATTTAGTAAAACACAAACATACATACATACATAAATGCATGCACGAGTTTGGGCACAAACATGACAAAAGAACCACATCCTACTGAATGAGATGTTTCACTGCCTTGCTCGCTTAATTCACATTTTGGGTCAGCAGTGAGTGAAGATGATGAAACGGACTCATCAGTGATGGCTGAGCTCACTGCTAAATGATTGTATTACCAGGAGGAAGATATTTGGGTCAGAGAAAGTGTGTGATGATTTGTGGGCAAATCCTGAAAATATGTTACTATTTGTCTTTTTACAAACAGCCAGCCCTAATATGTTTTATGTTGGAAGATGTTGTCCTTGATTGCTAACATAGCACAATGACAGTGGCACATTGGCTCTTGTTATGTCATTGGCTTTTGGTGACATTGAGAGGAGTTACAGCCTTGCATCTATAAATAGAGCTGGAGGTATTTATAGACCAATGCCACACTGTGATGCCTGAATGCTGCTGTTTTTTACTAAGTGGGTGACATGTCTCACTCAATATGAGAACTGACATTAGTAGGATTATGTCTCAGTGATGGCCTCACCTCATAGTGTCCAAATGTGATAGCGGTTTCAGTTATTTATTTTTCAGTTTCAAATTATATAAACTTGTTATAGTACTTTAAAAATATAATTAAAATAGTAACTTCATGTTGATCTTTTTTTGTGTGGCATATTTACAGATATATATATATATATATATCTATATATATATATCTTGCTGCTGCTCTTACCCAGAGCAACCGCATCCTCTCACTCTGACAGGCCACACAACTGTCCATGCTGGCTGTCGCAGAATCAAACCTGTGACCTTTTAGCAGCACTAATAGGACCTTTTAATAGGTCGCCTCTGTATGCCATAGGTCACCCTGATCCCAGGGTGCATTTTCAACAGAGGAGTACATTTTTCATTTCATGTTCTAATTGGGCCATCACTGGAGAAAAGTCTGTCTGTGGCCATTGTCAAAGTCAAACAAAGGCAACACGTAAAGAAAAGATTTACTAATAACACGTCTCATAACACCTGCACCCATTGTTTTCTACGTATGCCAGCCATCATTAGTTGATGTCAACTTGTTGGGATTGGCCACTGTCCCAGTTCCCAAATCCTATTTCTCTAGAAAAGCAGCAGTTTGTGTGGATGTATGACTTGATTGATAATCTTTGTATTAGTATTTTCTTGATTCTGATATTCACCAGCATAAAACGATTTACTGTTACACAAGACAGTTGCAAACGTTAGCTATCCAACACCAAATGACTTGCTCACCTAATTTTCCCCCCAAATCAACAGTTTTATGGTGTTGGTAAAAAAAAAAAAAACCTACATGTTTTAAATGTTTGTTTCATGTCACATCCTGTGTGGATAGTTGTGTGGTAGCAACGGCCGTTCCTCCTCCAGTATGAAAAATAAATTTGCGTATATTTCTGATGATTCACCTGCTTAGTTTGCATGTTTTTATCTGAATGGAAACATCAGAGCTGTTATCGAGGCTGACAAGGTTCTTGCAGTTTATTCACTGTCAGTCTTTTATTCCAGAGTTACAGTACATTAACTGCTTTAATCTAAATCACAAACTTGGGTGGCATCTAATCTAGTGCGTTCCATTTACCTCGGAAGCCAGAGATGGGAATGACGTCACACTCAAGTTAACCGTGTTCCATTAAAACAAGTTTATTTCACTGTGGGTTAGCTTTATCCAGGTTAGCCATTGTTAGCATTACTAGTTGATTACAAGGCATTAGGCGGTTTTTGAGCATACAAACAATGTAGCAACATGTCCACAGATAAAAGTTGGACAGTACTGTGTTTAAGGCTGATTTAATGATACACAAATAAGACAGAAGTGCTAATAAACTGTATCTTACTACAGCTTTCACTACTGTTGATGCACGGAGCAGCCATGTTGGATTTCGAGGTCAGCTTGCTCGGGGTACTGTGAGGTTTTCCAACTTCCCAAGGGGGCGTGTTTCCAACTTAGAAATCGGACATTCCAACTACAAAGTAGATTAGAAAGTAGTAGATTGTAAGAGTACAAATGGAACGCACCATAAAACTACAGGGTGGGTTTCCTTTCTGTTTAATTTCTTTTGCACCCACATGTAAAGCAGACAGATGAAAATGAAGATTAAGACAAAGATAAATGACAGTGGTGGAGGGAAAAACAAACATTACGCAATCTTGTGTAATAAGAATTGAATTTCATTAACATTTGACAGGCAGATTTCAGTGTGTAGTTGACAGATGCCATTTATTGTCTGTGGCTATTTGACCTCAGTGGTATTATGGTGTGGAACTGGCTCTTTAGCTCTTTCCCACCCAGTTTGATAAGAGAGCTGGACTGACTGATGCTGAAAGAGTTATTTCCTGTCATTGTCTTTAATTCAAACACACATTTACAAACAATTGACTGTAGGTGATGAATTTTTCAGTGAAAGCGTTTTTATATCTATTTCCATCCAAGTGACGTAAATGGTATTTTCAAAGGTACAAAGTTATTTTTATACTTTTAATGGGTTGTCAGCTGTTTAAGGATAAGTTGTGAAGCCTTTCAGAGTTATATCCATACACTGTAAAAATAATAGATGAAGCATCCGGGCTTGAAAAGTGAAGCCAAAGTGGAAGTGCCTTAAACCTGCATTCTATCTAATTTCCAGCAGGGGCGACTCCACTGGTTGCAAAAAGAAGTCAGTTTCTATAGAAGTCTATGGGAAAATCACCCTACTTCTCACTTTATTTATTACCTCAATAAACATTTTCCTAATGTGTTTATGGCCTCAGTTGCTACTTTTTAAGTCTTCAATACAAAATTATGTTTATTTAGTAAATCATGGTCCCATTTATTTTAATATTGACAATAAAGCAGGGAATGCTTTAGGGGCACTGTGTACATTAAAATACCCGTGAACTTGTTTTTGGGTGTTGTCCACATTTTCTTTTTAAACGTTGACCATCTAACTGTGTGTTCTCACTTAATCAAAGTTGATTGGAACATTTGGCTGCCTAAAAATGTCTTGTACAGCGTTCTGCCAACTAAGCTAGCTAGCTACCACTAGCGTTAGCTGGTAACTTAGGGGGAAGTTCAGAAGGGTTGAAAATCTGCAACTTTCCCCCTTTAGTGTTAAGCTTAGCGCAGTGTCATTGTGACCATAAACAACACTGGCTTGCACTTGCATCCTCCCCAGCTCCACCCTCTTGTCAAAAATCGTCACATCAGGTTGCAAAAAACAAGATGGCTTCAAGGCTTCAAAACAGCACAATGCAATTTGTGACGTCACGAATGCTAGATCCACTATTTTTACAGTCTATGGTTATATCACCAAATCTGTTAGCAAGTCGTTTATCTTTTTGTTGACATACTGTCTATCCATTTTCTCAATTTAAAGCTTTTATTTTTCATCATCTCTGTCTCAAAGAAGCGTTTTGAAAGATCTACTTGGAGGTTCACAGCAATGAGAGCATGCTTAAAGAAAGTTATTTTCAAGAAAACAAAATGCAATTTCTCAGCTTTGAGAAAATTTGACCTGTTTGCTGAAAGAAGTCATTTTCAGTTTCAAGGCAAAGGGAAGTGCTAGCAATTTGTCTTTTCAGGCTTTAGAGTTAGAGTCATAAGACTGCGAGTCAAGGAAGTTCTTGGTGTAGTGCAGCGATGGGAAATTTAATGAAGTATTTGTTAATGTCGAGCAATGTCATACCATGTTGATGCATTGGATACTTCTAATGGAACAGTCCTATGATGTGCTGTGCTTTATCCCAACCTCACACAGACGGCTTAGGGATGGTTCATCATTTTCATTTTTGTAGGCTTCACAGACTTCAGAGGAAGGAACAAAAAAACTAGGTTTGCTTTATGTATGAAAAAAGACAAAGTCGGTATCAAATAAAATGCATTATTAAATATTACATTTATCCAGATCGTGAGGCATCTTTTGGATGTTTTCAAATGTGGAATGGACTTATTGTTGCCCCTTGTGGCTGTGAGGTGGAAAAATATCCACAACAACTGCAGTTATCACCAATCGTCAGTAGTCCATATCCACGATGTTCCACTGCCGGGATTGTTCCGTTGCTGTCGGAAATTCCGCTGGGTTTCACTCTTTTCAGGCGGATGTCCATTACCTTCCGTTTTGTTTGTGTTGTAATTTTAAACTCCGGTGGATTTATGAGGACTATAGTTAACTGCTCCTCAGATCTCTGCAGGGTAAATCCAGACAGCTAGCTAGACTATCTGTCCAATCTGAGTTTTCTGTTGCACGACTAAAACAACTTTTGAACGTACACGTTCTACCAAAACAAGTTCCTTCCCGAGGCTATTTTGCAGCGGCACCACGGCTTTTCCAGGTGCTTAGCGCCGCCCATCACGACTGTGATTGGTTTAAAGAAATGCCAATAAACCACAGCCCGTTTTTCTCCCATCCCGGAATGCTGTGTGGACTAGCCAGACCCTCCTCCGCAGCGCTGTGGAGGAAGGTCTAGCAAAGTGAGACTAACCGCCAAGTAACAAGTGGTGTTTATGGACCTCTGGCCTTAGGGGGCAGTAATGGCCAATTACAGCTTGGTGCACCACAATGAGGCAAGACGGCACACTCGAAAACAAAAGCAACACAAAGGTGAGATTTATGCTTTATCAGAAGTGCTTTCAAACTGTAATTTTTGGTTTTACAAGAGAAAAGACTTCCAGGATTGATTTGGCAAGTGCACTGCTGGTTAACTTCACCACCACCAGTTCCGATAAAGAGCAGCGCACATTCACTTCCCTCAGTTTTTCTATGGCAACCATCCAAGTACTTTCCCAAAGACAACAGCAGTGGAGTTAGCACCACTACTGTATGGTTAGCACTGAAGGACTGCAGTATTAAGGAATTGGCCATTCCAAATTAGGGAGACAAAAGAGGGCTAAACAAACAAAGTACTGTATATGTAGGTCCTACTGTATGTTGCCAAGTAACATATTAAATGGTTTGTCTTTGGTATATTCATTCCATGAAATGTCTTTGTGCTTTGTCTACAAGTGGAAATATAAAATTTTGTGGTTCAGTACTATACCAATGAACTGATGGATAAATAACATTTTCTGCAGTTTAATAGCAAAAATACTCAAGATAATGTATCCCAACAAAAGAAACATTTCTTATCCAAGAGGCAAGCACTGGATCCCAGTGCAATGTCAGTCCTGATAATGAGTGATTCTTGGTCATGTGTGAGTAATAAATCCCAGCACACTGTTTAGTTCCTCAACCTGACCTCTTTTCACAGACGCATAACTAGGATTATTGCACCGACCTCAGTGATTGTTTTCAGAGGTCTCTGTTTTTTATGCATGCCATATAAAGTATGTGTTGTGTATTTGCGTCTGTTAGTGTGCGATTGACAGTATCAGCTTAAATGCAACAATTGTGCAAGAGGAAAACAGTTAATTTTGATGTGATGTCAGAATCTCATTCTCAAACACCTCTTTTTGCTTTACTATACCTTTTTCTCACCTTCTTTCCTGTTATCTTCCTCACCCTCTTTTTTTTAATCTTTCTTTCTTGAACTCCGTTATGTTGTCTCTTCCTCTCCCTCCCTCTTTCTCAGTCTCTCCCCCCTCCGGTCTTCCCATGGGCCTGCAGGAGATGATAAGGTGATGTCATACCTCCGCTTCCTGGGGATGTGAGTAACTGTACACTGTGTGCCCTTGGCCATGGCAGGGAGTGTGTTTGTGTGAGTGAGTGTGAGGAGCAAGTAGTTTGTGTTTCTGAATGAGGGAGACATAAATGGAGAGGAGGAGAGGAGGAGGAGAGAGTCAGTGGGGAACTGCAAAAGCTGCTTGGACAAAATGTTTTTAAAGGATTGCTTTAAGCCTTCTTTCCAATCTCTGTAACACACACACACACACACACACACACACACACACACACTAATAAAATACTAATACATTCACATAATCACAATTCTGATTATATTTTTGTGACTACATGCACATTCAGTATGTGTGTGTACATCACTGTGTAACCAAGACTCCTAAAAACTAAAAAGTGTAATTTGATTCGGGTTAGGGAAGGATTGTGGTCAACGTTCACTTAAAGCAAAAGATCGGATCAAAAACCACAATCTTTTCCTAATGTTAAAGCTACTGTAATAAATAATTTTTAACAATGAATGAATCTTGAATGAATCAATGAATGAACTTTTACGGTTTTGGTTCAGTCTCATCAAGATTATTTTCAGACACAACAGGCAGCTGTTTTCACCAAAGCAAGCTCTAAAAACCGATTGTACTCGCTAACTGCCAAGTAACAAACCACACACAAAATGATACAAAGATGGTGACTAGCTGGTGGTCAGTGGAGCATGCAGCAGCTAAAGAACCAGATTTCCCTCTGGGTTTGTAAAGAGCTAAAAGGTGAGTTAATTGGACTTACATCGATTAATCAGCTCGAAATAGTATTTTCTTTGGATTGGACATTTTCAATTTCATAAATAATGCCCAGACATTTGGAGACCACTGCCAACATTCTTTTACAAACTCATGAACTGAGTGGTCTTTCCTTTTAAACAGAAACCTGTGTTAACTAGATTAAACATTTGAAGGCTGTCTCTTATCTGTGTGTTTTTGTGTGTGCTCTGAGTACTTTCATTTGTGAAAGGTGTATTCAGTCCATCAGAATAAACGCAAGTTACCTATTGATCTCAGAACTGAGTAAATGCTAAACACTTCCTAAAATCAACATTATGCTGAAATCTATTGTAAGCTTTACTGAGGTTGGAACTTGTATAGTCTCATTTCATTTAGAGTCTCCGTTTAATTCGGATACTTTGGTATAACTTACGTAAGCAAATTGATGGCTATTTACACACATTGCTTGACACCATGTCTAAAACTGCCTCCATTTGTCTTGTTTTTTTCCTGTTAACCAAACTTTGTCAATCGTGATAATGGCAAGTAAACCTCATGGATGATGACATGCTTATTTTTGAAATCAAAGTTATGTAGCTGAGCTTGATATCAAGTAGGCGCTGATTGAGAGCCACCTATTTAAAAAAAAAAAATGTTTGTATTATATAAGTTGCTGTTTAGCAGCTGACTCTCAATTCTTGTAAGCCCATACAATAGTTTCCCATAAGGAGTTTGTCTCTAATAAAAGCAGTGACAACAAAAAATGTTTACTGTGATGGATTACACATATTGTGTGCCATTAATTGATTTCATGGAAACCATTATAATGAAAGAATACCTCATATTTGAGACTATTTTAGTCTGACTTCTGGGTGTTATGAAATCAATATAGAAACATATAGAAACAATGTACTGTCACTTCTGAAAATAATACTTAATCACGTGTGCTCTTAAATGCTTTAAATGAAATATAACTCAATTCTCTATACTCCTTGATGTTGGACAGCTGACTAATCCGCCCACTGTTATGTTACAGTAACAAATGACCTGCTATTTTGAGCGAGAAGCTCTTGGCATTCATTTTTTAGCAAAATCTTTGGGAGGGGAGCTAAGAGAACCGGCCAAAACAGAGAGAGTCTGAAAAAAACTAAAGGACTGAATTTATTTTTTCCCACCTCCTGTTGTCCCTTTAAGACCTGCCTGTGCCCTGAGCCTGGGGGCAGGTAGCATTGAGCTGTAAAACAATGTTGAGGGTGTGCTCGAAGCAGTTCCCTTATAAATCAAACATAAAACCATGCTGGCGCTGTAGTCCATCTGGGCCTAGAGCAGCACTTTGATGAACCATGATCATGTGAAGCTTTCACCTCAAACGAGAGCAGAGTTGCGTTCAGCTTCATGGTGCACTTAACACCATGTTGTTTTAAGCTTGTACTGTATACCATACTTCTATATTGCTCTCACATGTTCAGCATAGTTGAGGAAGCTATTTGCTGTCATTTATTAACAGCTTTCATTTATTTGAAAATTGCCCAAAAGCTCCTACTATTTTCCACGTGTAATTGTGTCTCATTCAATTGCTTAAATTATGGCTACTTGCTGAACTTTATCAAGGTTTTTGATTGGTTGAGTAAGGTAATCAGACACATTTGAATGTATTACAGCTTTTTGTAAATCACCTCACAACCACAAACAGCAAAAACAAGATTTAGTCCACATTAATGCTAATACTAATAATGAATATATTTTTAACACTTTTTCCAAAGCCTTTTGCAATCGCTAATGTATATGTACATATGATAATCATGTGAGGTCCAACCCACTCAAAAATACGTTCATATACCCCGGCCTCTGTAGTCCAAATGTTGGGCTTTGTACGCCCACCATCCGTTCCGACCACCACCCACCATCCGTTCCGACCACCACCCTGTGATTTTTCCGCAGTACGTTGCACTTCCTGGATGGGTAAAACAGTCGCCAGTTAATCTAATCCATGGAGCAATTACATTTCCTACTCAAAATGTTCGGCTAACCCATTAGCAGGATATAAACAGAATTCTTAGAAGACAGGGTTGGACCAACATTTGTTTTGGCATTACAATGTATGCACTGAACTGGAGATCAATCTGAAAATGCTGGTGTAGAAAGACAACTTTGGACCCGTAAACAACACTTTGATCTTCATCAGCGAGTGCCCTAGTTGTGAAATCCGTGTATGTTATGTGCTGGCGCTACCCGAGCTGGCTATGTACTAAGAGAGTCGCTGCAACCTTTGGTTTTAGTTCAACAGATTTATTGACATCCAATTCCAGCAGGTGAATACAGTGCTTGTTGCTTGTGAAAGTTTTTTGTGTGTGGGTGTGGTTTTGTTCTCAATAACGCACACGGTAACACAACAGAAGCTTTACACAAGTAATGTGCAACTTTAGGAGCAGCTGTACTCATGTCCGCAGAGAACTACAAAAGGAAATGGCGAAGTTGCGCATGTGCGCAAATGCGTGAGTCCAAGGAGTGACGTAGGCTCATCAGTCCAGCAGGGAGTTTTCCACACTAGTCTTAATCAGCGATGTGGCAATAGGATTTCTTTTCTTTTCTCACAGAATTTTCTTTCGTCTATTGTCATTTCTCACTGCTTCCCCTCCTCTCTTGTTGTATTTGCTCACCTTTCCATTAGTCCCTGCTTTTCCACCCCTCCCTCTCTTCCCCCTCCACCACCTCCTCACCTTCTGAGGTCAGCAGACAATGGGCCACTTCAAAAGGCCGGTTTGCTTTAGACATTCTTTCTGGAGAAGGAGAGAACAATTATAGCTGGTCTGGGCAAACACAAAAAAAGGATGTTGCCTAAAAACAGAAAGGAAAGGAAGCGGGGGCAGAATAAAATGGGGGGAGTGAGTAAGACAGAAAGAAAGAGAGAGGAAGCCATCGTTTTCTGCAATGACATGGCCACAGCCACAACCAAACAGTATGAGATATCTGGGATGTGTGGAATGTAAAGTATTTGCCTTAAATAGGCCTCAACGTTTGTTTAAGGTTCTATTTTCCCCCAGTTGGACTTCTTTGTATTTTTAGCATTCTGAATGACAGGAAGGGGAAAGGGAAGAGGAAGAGATAAGAGGTTAAACTTGAATGTTTCTTTCCCAGAGGGAGACTGGGCAGCGACGCTGAGAGGAGTGGGTGTAATAGCTTTGCTTACGCATTCACTGCCAGAATAAGAATAATTCCATGACGACTTCCAGGGAAATGAAGAAAGGATACCATAATGTCCTTTTTGCATCATGTCCTTGATACAACTGCCGTCACGCCTTTATTTTTTTTTAAAGAGGAGTCGGCTTTTTGGTGTTGTTTGAAATTGGATGTTTTCTGTTTAACACCACTTGTTTTGAGATTGATTTATTCAAAGAAGTGGTAGTGTAAGACTTAATGTAAAAATGAATGATAATGAGATTCAAGAGAGATTTATTGTGATTTCCTTTAATAAAAAAGATATAGTTGCAATTCAAAAAACATCATGAAGACATAGTATAAAGATATCACATATCAACAAAAATGAAAGCCAATGAATAAAATAGGGCTCCATATTTGTGGTATATTTGTGTTAAATTTACTCAGACAGAATACAGGAATATTAATTCCACACGCCAAAGCGTAATTAAATTTTCCAAATGTTTTACTGAAATCCTGATCCCATGCAACTGAGATTTTAGTTCTGTACATCATCATTATCATCAGCATCATTTATGTCATTGCCTGGAAAATCATGAGCTTCCTATCCGTGGACGTCATGATTTTGTGCCTGACGGTTTGATGTTATAATGGGATTGAAGTGAATAATACTTTTGAACAATACGGTGCAATTGAACAGTAAGCCCTTTCCTTCGTTCTGAACGTCATCAGGAAGTCTAAAACATCACAGATACTTTGAAAGACGCACTAATAAAAGGTATTTTCAGCAGCCGGTATCCCATGGGATGCTGAGTAATATGGGAGATGTCAAGACATCAGCTGCCACGGTGTCAACAAAGGTTCGTACAAACTAACATCCTGACTTTAATACATCCGTGAATGAGTGTGTGTTAAAATAATCTCTGCTGTCAGGCTGCAACATTAGTGTCGGCAGTGTAAATTCCCAGGATGTTAAAAGAATAAAAGGAGCAGAAAGAGGTATGACGTCACTGCTAAATATTCCATTCAGGATATTTTTGACCAGCACAGCCGTCATCGCTGCATTTGGTCTGTGTGTGAGAGTGTATTTGTGTATGTGAGATATCACAGCTGAGAAGACAAGCCAGCTTCCGGCGGTCTTGACAAGATGTGTGTGTGTGTGTGTGTGTGTGTGCGCACGCGCCTACTCAATTAAAACAATGGATGACAGTTCTCCCATATTTGCGGAAGCACAAGCAGTGATTTAGAGAATCAAAACATGTGAGACACTGGGGTGATGACTGGGTGTGTGAGATAGTGTGTGTGGTACTGAGTGGAGGTGTGGCAGGGGAAACAATCACCCCATCTATTATTCTCCATCTCTCACAGTTTTTTAGGACATTTGTAGGATCCTTTCAAAATGTTTGAAGTGCAGAGTCTGACGATGGAGATCCATCTGGGGACACTTTACTCTCTGTCACATTCTACAACACTTATCTCCATACAACCCTATATTATATATATATAACAAAAACATGGCTTTTGGATGATTTTTTCCATCTCATTTTTTACAATATTTATGCCTATTAGGCTATGGTAAATAGTTACTTTATACCTTCCTACATTATGGGCACACTACTTCCTGCTGGGCATAAATTCTGAGGTACAGAATTGGGTGATATGGAAGTAATACTGGTCCGCTCCACAAGAATTACCTAATTTTCCAGCCTCATGCACTCCATATAGTGTCCACGGTGAGAAACAGATAAGTTTAATAGAAGCAATGTGTCACAAATACAGTAGGTTCAGATCATTTGAGCAAGAAAGGGAACAACAAATCAAAGCAATGCGAATCATGCGAATGATGCGAATCATCAATGGAGGTTTTTAGAGAGAAACAACAATAATGACCTATTTTGCTAAGAATTTGTCAATTATTTTGCTCATAAATCAATATGTTTAAAAAAAAAAAAAAGAAGCTTTGTACCACTGGAACAGAGTTTGTACACAGTGAGTATGCTAACATCATATTGCTAATAATGGCATGTTGGCTTGAAGCTAAAGTGATCAATAAGTGTGGTTTTGAACATCTGACGTATTGAAGCACTGAAAGCTTCCAGTAAAATTTCATATACAATCATACTTGTTATCGTGTGATTGAAGTTTGGTAAAACTGAGCAAGTTCTTGTCACTGAATAGGTCTGTGTGATACAGTCAAAAGCTCTGAGAAAGAGCCAGTAAGTGAACCTTTAGTATATTCATTCATATGATTATGATAAAGGAATAGTTTAACAATTAGTTTAATACGCTCATTCTCTTTCACACCAAGAGTTTGATGAGAAGATTGAGACCACTCTCATGTTTATGGTTTATGAATATGATGTTAGAGCCAGCACTCCATTAGCATAGCTTAGCATAAAGACCAGCTGGCCTGGCTCTGACCAAACAAACAGATCCACCTACTAACACCTCTAAAGCTCACTTATTAACATCCTTTATCTTGTTTGTTTAAATGTCAAACTATACTATTAAAGGAGCCTACCTACTACCAGTAATAGTGGTAGTGAAAGTAGTTGTTGGTGTTGATGATTAATACACATTTTATTGTGTTGGCTCCTTTATATTCATCCTCCAACTTCTGCAGCCCCTACCTGCACATACTCTAATCAAAACATGCAGGGCTAAAATACTGAGAAAAAAATTGACCCTAACCACGCCACTGGCACATCCATTATTACAGTTATAAGCACACCACTGCCTGTCAGTAAGTGGATAAAACATCTAATATGGCAGCTTTGATGAACTCAATCCTTAAGCACATTGGAGATTTAAAGTTGCACTCAACAAGCGTTCAGTCGCTTTTGGCTCAATGTTTTGTTTTGCTTTGTTTCACCAAAGCAGTGCAGCAACTCTCAGCTTACATACTTCCAAACCGGTCATACGCCACCGTGAAATAGCAGAGAGACGACCTAAATGAATGCCATGTGAATAAGGTCAAATATGTAGCACACTTTTCTTCTTCTTCTTCTTCTTCTTCTTCTTCTTATATCAGACAAGTAACAACTTTTCCTTTGCTGTATTCTGCCGCTATATCCTAAAGGGTCTATTGGTTGACAAATGCCATTCGCTCCCACTCTGAGGGAAAGCTGCATGTTTGGAGCCCCCGCAGAATGTGTCTATCCAGCACATATCGTCTATTAGGAAAACAGTTGCTCTAAGGCCAACCACAAGCATCCGGGCAATTCTCTGGGTTGTCAAAATGCTCCCTCTCACTTTCTCTGTCCCCCCATTTTTCCCCCTCTCTCTCTTTCTCCCCTCTTGTCTCAGAGAGCACTAGCAGATGGGGAGACCAGTGTCAGCATTTCCAGTTGGATCAGCTGACGGATATGCATCCCCCTGTATCCTTTCCTATCGATGTGTGTGTGTGTGTGTGTGTGTGTGTGTGTGTGTGTGTGTGTGTGTGTGTGTGTGTGTGTGTGTGTGTGTGTGTGTGTGGGTGAGGGGTTGCTTGTGTGCTTGTGTGGAGGAGAAAGGTGAAGGGAATAGCATGTATACAGTAATGTTGACAAAGCATCTCTGTTTTTACGATGAGGCCACAAGAAATGCAAGAGCAAAGGAGGAGGGGCAGAGTAGTGGAATCACAGGGGTTGAGTGACTTTTCTCATTAATTGGTAAGATTTTGTCTAGTAGATCTCCTATTGGATGAGATTTATTTAAATAAAGCATGTAAATGCATAAAAAAAACCAATGCCCAGTATATCCTAATTCCTTGTTTGCTGGGGTAGAAAATGTAGACTATGATTATGTAAATAATCTGCTTCTGTCTAATCTTGCATTTTCAAAAACTTTCAGAATTTGAGTTCCCCAGCAGTGGTCCAGGATCTTTTGGATACCTATATATATATATATATATATATATATATATATATATATATATATATATATATATAGAGGTAAAAGGAGAGAGAAGAAATGCTGAGGAGAAAGCAGTAAGACAGAAATGGGGGTTAGAGGAGGCTGGAAATTGAGAGACAGGCAGGAAGGGAGCGTAAAGCGTAAAGAAAAACGAAATTGAGGAAAGAGAGAGGAGTAACAGATGACAGAATGTGTCCCAGATCCTGGGTGTGTACGTGTTCATCTGTGTGTGTGTGTGTGTGTGTGTGTGTGTGTGTGTGTATTGCTAGAGTGGTTTGTGTTGCAGTGATCTTGGCTGCTGTCAGGCTAGGGGACTCCCAGAGGAAGCCAGTCCTTGTTCAGTTTACAGTGAATGATTCCCTTCCTGCCCTGCACAGCCCTGCAGGCCAATGGCCAACCTGGTTTGTGTGTGTGTGTGTGTGTGTGTGTGTGTGTGTGTGTGTGTGTGTGTGTGTGTGTGTGTGTGTGTGTGTGTGTGTGTGCGTGCGTGCGTGTGTGCGCGTGCGTGCGTGCGTGCTTGCGTGCTTGCGTGTGTGCGTGTGTGTGTGCTCGCACATGTGTAGAAGCGTAAGAAGGAGAGACTATCCTGTAAATAAGAGGTCACAGGTTGCCTAATACTCATGTCCACCAACATTCATTTGTCTGGTCAATGTCCTAAAGATGAAAAAAAAACTTGAAAGCTTCCTTTCTTGTTTGTTTTTTTGCAGATCACATATTACTTTTTGGGCTCATTTTGTATTTTATCACTCATTGGTTGCTTCTCAAACTTGAATGAATTTTGTTACTTTTTTTCTTCCAATGGGTTAGAATTGTTGATTTGCAACATTTGAAGAGAGAATACAGTTACAAGTCTTGCATTTAAATATTTACCTGAGTACAGTGAAAAAGAATGATCAGAAAAATATACAATAAGTATCAAAATAGAAAGTAGTCAATGGAGTCTAAATTATTATTGCATTACTTAACTTACAAAGTAACTAGTTGCTATAGCTGTCAAATAAATGTAGTGGAGTAAAAAGTACAATATTTCCCCCAGAAATTACATACTAATAGACATGATAGACAAAATATACAGAATAGACATACTGTAATACTTTAGCTGCAGGTCAAGTAGTGAAGTAGTGCTGATACTTCACTGACAACTGAGAATGTAAAATGTAGATCTTCAGCAGAGAAGTCAACGAAATATTATGAAAAAACAAATCAGGGGATGGAAAGGAGGATAATCCAAGCTCTGATCTGATATTTACAAAGGGTCATCAGGAAGTAATTTCTTAATTTAGAAAATGTATAACTATTGCTCAATTTGAAATAGCAATTTGTCACACTCTTGGAAAAGTAATAATCCTACTGCAATGTTCCCTGCCAACTCAGTTTAAATCCCACAATAATACAGAACTTGTAGGAGCCATGAATCAGCTCCAGTCCTCCCAAACATCTTAAACCACGTTCCAGTGTTTTCTCCAGGATCTTTTTCCTGGCACAGCAGCCTCTAAAACAACGTTTCAGGCCATGTTCTGTTTCAGCCGTTACACATTAAGTGTGGATTAGATAAAGAATGCCATTGCTTCCAAAAATGTGGTGAAAATACTTGATCGGGGTGAATGGAGGTCTTTCTCTGCGTTGGGCTATATCATCCATCACAACTTTATGGATACAATCATTTTAACTAGAAAGCAGAAAGTCTTCACTGAAACTAGTGAAAATAGGTTTTCCTTAGAAGGACATTAGATACATTCATTTAGCTGACATCTTCACAGAAAGAGTCCCTAAGGGTGCATCGACCATTTAAGTGCTGAAGTAAGAATCTGTCACATACAGGAAGTTTGCACTGAATGTTTAGTCTTGTTTCTTTGATCTTATATAAATTATAATTTAATTAATGGTATACTGTATTTTATTTAGGCAAAGAGTTTGTACGGCTGCCTGGGTTGAGACACATTACTGTATTTGTTCATTTAAAGTTTAGATTTTTTTGTAATTTGTTTAGCAAAGTAAGGTATCAAAAAACAATTATGGGATCAGAGATGAGACAAAGCTAATTCTAAAAGATTAACTTTCCCTTACCTAAAGTAATGTACAATGCCATAGGAATTATTTTTTCAGATACTGTACTTTCTGGCATAACCCATATACAGTAGCCTAATACAGCTAGATAAACATTTGCTATTGGCAGCAACTGTGTGGTTTCTTAGATTTACCTATTTTCATTCATGATTTATTTTTACTGGGATTCAGAGAGACCCATATGTGTAATGATAATAAACCCAGACTTTTGAAGTCCTCATTGCCAGCCTGAGCGAAAAACCACTGAACCTAAAGCAATGATACCATCTTGTGGCCAAACCTAATCATTTAAGCTGTTTGTGTCATGAGGAATGTGTCTCTGGTAAACACCTATAAGAGCTTAATTTGTTAATAAAAACACAATGTTTACAGGCATGTCAGAGACAGACACACACACACACACACACACATATGCAGCAAGCTCATTATCAACCGATGTATTGGACACTTTAAACTTTAAAGATATGTATGTGCACTTAAAAACTTTTATTCACGTGTATATTTTAGGAAGAACCACATTCATAGTTACAGCAAATCAAACATACTATTTATTTTTATGGATAATAATGCAGTGTTTAATACATTTAAGTACACTTAACACAATATGTATTACTTTGTAAAAAGATGATCACATTACCTTTTTTCTCCTTCACTATGTATGTATAAATTATTTCAAATATGTCCATTGCAGTTTTCAGCTAAATTAAATTTTACTAGCAATAAAACTTTATAAATAAATATTCACAATAGTATTTTATCCTAGTAGCAGTATTACAGTAACATGTGTTTCAGCTAAAGTAGGTTTACAGAAATATCTGTTGGACTGTGAAGCTGAGCCATTTGGCTTAGTGAAAGGAAACATTTTGTGACTTTTGTGGTCCAGGATAGAATATTTGGTCCGTCATTGCCTCAAGATGTCAATAATAACCTCACATTACTGAAACAAGGACTGTCAGCTGACCTAGGCACATAATTACAACACAATTATACAATCATACCATTTTCTTTTCACTTTTGTCGGGGTAACCCTACAAGGGTGCTGTTTTTCAAGAGTTTCAAAATTCTTTTGCATAGTTGTCTGCGTTCATAGAATGGCCCTTTAAGGGAACAGTGTGTAGGATTTAGGGGGATCTATTGGCAGAAATGGAATATATTAGTCATATTTATATTTTCATGAGTGTATCACCTGAAACTAAGAATTGTGTTTTCGTTAGCCCTTCATATCTATACGGAGATGAAAAGTGGGTCCTCTTCCACAGAGCCCACCATGTTGCACCATAATGTTTCTACAGTAACCCAGAAAGGACAAACCAAACACTGGCTCTAAAAAGGGCCCGTGTTTTTACATCACCTGATGGCCACTATAAGTTCTACTACAGGCTTGGAAAGGGAGGGGTGAGGGAAAGGGTATTCAGTTGGTTGCAATCTGCAAACTCACAGCTAGATGCCACAAAATCCTACACACTGGTCCTTAAAATTGCTGACATTCCACAAAGAACATAAGTAATTACAGAAATGGGCATCAAACAGGCTAGAGCAGAGTAAAAGTAGATATTAATAAGATCATCAGTCATTCAAAAGTCAGCATAGATCCACTATCCTGAAGTACTGTTAAGCAGGGCATTGAAATATTTATAATACTACTATTATTCCCTTCACTGTAGACTTCACTGTTTGCTTAAGTTTGAATTCAACGCCAGATGGTCAGCTCTTTTATGTTTACTGCCTGGTTGGTTTCTTTTGTGCCAGACGTGATCAATTGTAAAACTATTTCTGTGTAAAAGCGTTCCTGTTCCTGTCTTCCAGCAGTGGTATTTCATACTAGGTTTCAAAGTGAACGGCCATTTATCAAGGCTGACATGCACTGATACCGCACACATTTTCTGTCTGCAGTGAGAGGGTGTATATGTGCTTATAGGCAGAAAGCAGTCTGGATATATCCCTGTGATGATCATATACAGTATAAGCTGCTTACATGAGCTGGAATCACATATTCATTGCATTAACAAGAGGAATGAAGAAACATATTAACATTGAAATAGAGCTTGAACTAACTGCAAAAACAGCATTATGTGTTTGCCTCAGGCTTTACCGCCCTATTGTAGTGATTTTAAGTGACCTTTAAATGTGATACTTTGACCGGCATAAAAATTGCACTATTAATGTGCATTTAAAGACTTTAGTGAGCGTGTCCACGGTTCCTGGTGCCGTCTTGGTTTACATGTTGCCCGCAGGCCTTGGCAGGAAAAAGATGGCCTTCTGACCCAAGTGGGTGTCTGGTCCTGCTTTGGGTTGGCCGTTCCTCTTCAGCCCCACATACCAGTTGTACTTCTGAGAGCAATATGTGTTGTAGTGGTTTTCTTCATACTTCTCCAGAAAGTAACACTCATCATTGAGTGCTTGCTAATACAAGAAAATGAAAGGTGGTAGAAAAGAGAACAGCAGATGATAGTCTGTTACATGCTGATTAATAGAAATACGAATCAACATGATACATCTGTGGCTTATGTTACTCATCTGTTTTATATGTGTCAATGACAAATTATTGCTGACAGTGATTTATATTTTGCACCTGGTCAGCCTTTAGCACTGGGATTTTCCAGTGTTTTGCAGTTGTGAAAAATATCTCAGGCTATTACAAAACTTTAAACATATACTGAAAAGTTATATGTGATTTGGCGAAAAGTAGCCCCAATGAAACATCTTAGGTAGGTCTAATGTTTAACCTTTTCATTTAACATTAGGTTTACTTTACAGTGGGAACAATTTTGTGCAAAAACTCACTGATCCGTAGAGGCGTCCCTTTTTGTTCATGGCCAGGTACCCTCCTGTCATCTCGCCCTTGATGACCACCACTCCTACGCTCACAGCCTTCAGCCTCAGGATGTCTGCAACAGAAAAAATATGACACTGTTCAACATAACCCTTTTTTGTTCCCTTTCCAAGGATAACATGGAAGATAAACTTACTTAATGAGAATGTAACCATAATGTTTCTCGTGAAATAAATATTTGCCCAGCATTTTTCAGGGAACATACTGTAGGCCATGTCGTCTGAATGTGTACACAGGGTAAGCACTTCTGTTTACAGACCCAAATGACTTGGCTTTACCAGAAGTGCTGTGATTTAATCATAGGCTGTATATTAATGGACAACGCATCGGGTTTGGCGAAGTGCTGCAAATGCGGAAGTGCCTTAAACCTGCATTATATCTGAATTCCAGCAGGGGGCGACACGTGCGGTTGCAAAAGGAGATCGGTTTCGGTAGAAGTCTATAAGAAAGTGACCCACTTCTCACTTGATTTATTACCTCAGTAAACATTTTCATAATGAGTTTATGGTCTCAATTGCTAGTTTTAAGTCTTCTGCAACACAGAATGATGTTTATAAGTGTAATTTTTTGAATCATGGTCTCGTTGATTTTTTAAATCGGCGCTAAAGCAGGGGGTGTTTTAGGGCATGGCTATGATGTGATTGCCAGTGAAAGTGTTTAACGTAACGTAGAGTGTAAGCAGCTCCTCCCTCACTCCTCCCTCTAGTCTAAAATCGTCACATCCGCCACCAGGATGGCTGCACCCATAACGGCAAACTCAACGACTCATAGTTGATATCCAAAAACCAATGGGTGACGTCACACATGCGCTGTCCATTAATATACAGTCTATGGATTTAATACCCTGCTCAAGAGGAATTTAACAGTTCATTCAAGTTTATATTTATTTCGTTTTATCAGTCCAGAATTTGCTCAGCTTATAGCCAAAAGACTCTCCTCCATATATTTTAATTTGCTCCTGATTCAGAGACACAACAACCAATCACACATCAAGAAAAAAAAAAAAAATCCTTCCTCACCATAGGGGTCATTTTCCTGCCTGCCACCACTCACAGTTCCATCTGGTAAAATCCTCAGGTGATATGCTCCGTTCTGGCTGTACAGTCTGGTCAGTGTCCGGTGCTCCTGCCTAGACAGGTCCAGAGACGCAGGTCCAATTGGCAGCACTGTGATGTCTCCCTCAGACATCCCACAGAGAGTTTGAGGCGAAGCAGAGTGATGTCCCTGTGTCTGCAACGACAGAGGAGATCCACTGCGTTCACTGTTCATGTCACCTGGACTGTGTCTGAGACACAAGAGAAAACAGGAAGAGGAGGACAACGCCGCCTTCATGATATGATTACGGGAAATGCTTGCCTTCCCCGACTCCCTAAATCACTTTCTCCCTCTCACTGTTTCTCTCTGTCAACCTTTTAAAGCACTCTTGAAGTGAAGAAACCAGCCAGATAATCAAATCTGGATGGACGCCAAGCAGAGCCGCCACATGATCAAACTTGTTTTCTGACTGAACATCACTTATTTCTTCTTTCTTTGTGAAAATATTTTCCAGATGGCATTGATGTAACTTTCACCTGAAATCAGTGCAAGGCCAGACAATAAAATAAGCAGCATGTGGACACGGCGGAGGGCAGAGAAAATTTGCAGTAATGGTTTTACTCCCTGCTGGAAATGTTGCAAGTGCCAGCAATAGTCTTTCAGAATATGCAACAGTTTAAACATGACTTTGTAATCCACAAATAGAACACAAGAGCCCCTTTCCTCACGTACAAATACTTTGTATTATCACTCTGCATTCAGTTGGTGACTACATTTTAACAGTCAAACAAATCTCCAGCAGCCAAGCACTTTATATCTTTCCCCGTGAGGAACAAGAATCCAACCAGCCCTGTCTGTCTGTCTGTCTGTCTTACCCTTGGACTATCTGCTCCTTCAAAAACGTTTCCAAAAAAAAACAATTAAGCCCATTTAAAGCCACAATGTTAGTGTCACCTCAATACCCTGAAGGGTAGAGATCCCAGAGCAGCAGTGGCAGTTATAAAGTCTGTCTTGTCAAATGAAAAAAGTAGTACAGAAGCAGTGAAGGACCCAGCCAGCAGTGGTACTGTGCAGCTCTGGTCAATGTTATCATTTATAGTCAGAGGTAGAGAGTAACTGCAACAGAGCCAGGCTCTAGCCCTCATCTGGAATTTCTTGGAAAGGCATAAGAAACAGAGGGAGGAAGAGGGGAATGAGAGAGGGAGAAGGAAAGCGAAAGACAGAGCAGTGCAAAGCCACAAGAGGAATGTAAGGCCTACCCACTCACAGACGTTGTTTCCTGAAAACAGGACCTGGAGAAGAATGTTGTGTTGCAGGATATGAGAGGTTAGCTTGTGTCCACAGGGACCTTCGGGCAGAGCTGCTGGTGGGAATGACATCAAAAGCCCAATCGGTGACCGAGTCAGAGTGCCGATGCGTGGGAGGATAGATTGAACTTCTGTGTATATTTGGGTTGGGGGAAGATTGCTCTACTTATCATCACCTACAACTAAGTGCTGCTGGGAATAAAGTATTGTTGATTCATGGACATGTCATTAAAAGTCAAGGGAATAGATAGGCCTATATGTAGTTTAAAAAAACAAAAAAGCGTTCATCCTTAACATGCACAACACACGCTCACACAAGTCAGATCAGCTGAATTAACTTATAAAAAAAATTATCAGTATCAACTTGCCTTCCTGTCATCAAAGATCAACATCTGTTATTAGTAAATCAGCAGAGGTGATGACAGTACTAGCCAACTAAATTCCCACACAAACAACATGGCTCCTCTTATCCAGTGAGTCAGTCACCTACCTGTGAGAAAGTCATGTAACAGTGCCCCTGATGAGCTATCATGTCCTTTTCTCCTCTATTTTCTTTTGTGCCAAACTTTCTTCCTCTTTTCTCCGCCAAACAAGTGGCCAAACTTTAGAGACTTACGTGTGTCTTATGTCTGCATTTGTACCCCCTCCTCACCTCTCCACCCTTGTGACAACGTCAGAGGACTCATTTTAACAGGCCAACGTCAGGTCTAAAATTAACACACTAGAAGAGAGAGAGAGAGAGAGAGAGAGAGAGAGAGAGAGAGAGAGAGAGAGAGAGTGGGAGAGAGTGGGAGAGAGAGAGTTGGAGTGAGTGAGTGAGTGAGTGAGAGAGACAGAGTGAAGCAAGCGTCTAGGCAATGCGATTCAGCCAGAGCCTGGAAATGAGCATGGCTGCCTGTCTGACTGAGCGCTGATACATTCTTAAAGCAGTGCCCTCCTGGAGACATTGGTGAGCAACACAACATAAATATTTATTATAAAAGCCACAAAGAGGATGACTTCAGTTTCCAGAATCAATCTTACACAATGCCAATACCTCTGCTGTCTCTGCTTAGATACTCAGCCCAGTGGTACAGTGTGGAGGACAGTTTGGTCACATTACAGCATTACAGGACTTGCTTCACATTCCTGCAAAGTAAAAATATATAGTCATCAAAAATTTAAAAAAAATACATTTGACAAAAATATAACCCCACACACAGTAAATGTTCTCAATACATAAATGCAGGTACTGCCATAAGAGGCATGAGATGGAAAGGGAAGATGGTGTTTGATTTCACATGAAATACTTTCAGTTTTGTAACTAGGTCCCCAACAGGAGTAAGCAAACGAGAACCTTGACACTCTTTGTATTTAGTTTCTGTCTGTATACAAAGATACTGGACTGGCTTCAGACTTTCATACACACCAAACAGCTCCTGATAAGAAACAAAGCTAGAGAGATAGCAGTATTAATGTACAAAGAGAGAGGATACAAACCTATTATTGTGATCACAGAATCACTTTAACTCTTATGAAAGACAAATGATGGTAGTGGTTTATAATTCAGAATTTTGCAGGACAAACCAAAAGCATTTCCCAAAGCCCTGTCATCTACAACGTGATAACTTCAAAAGTGAATGCACTCAGCTGAAAAATATATATTTAGATATGCACTGTGGGGTGTAGACATTTCTCAAATGATGGAAGTGGCTTCTCAGGACACAGCAATCTCTGTATCTATTTTTGCACACTTTCACTGTCTGTCTCGCACTCGCACGACAATAAACAGCAGTGGTGTGCAGGGCAGGCTGGGTGAATTTTTCACAGTGATTACCTCGCCTCTGTCTTCCTCTACTGGATACTTCAAGCTCTGTATAATTCATTCCTTACAGAACATCCACATTTCAGAAAAACACTCAGTATTTGTAAGTTGTAAGATATGTTAGACTGTGTAGGGAATATGCAGCAAAAGAGAGTACACTGCCAAAAACTGGAGCCTGACCTACTTTTCTCCCACCTGTTTAGTGCTGAGCTGCTTTGGCCTTTTGGAAAGAGCTGTGTTACCTGTCTAAACCAGGAGGTGGCAGAATAGGTCAACTATCACAATCAGAAAATATGCTTGGCTGCCTTTTGTAGTACTACACAATATAAAACCTTACCACAATTGATTATAAAAACTGAAAAGTGTAAAGTTCCAATGACACTTTAGTTTAGCTATAGTTCCCTTTGCACGATACGTGAAAATAATCTGTGGTTATTTATTTTACCTTTGTTAGGGAGCTACGAGACCCTCACTATTAGGTTGAAAAACACATTTAGATCATGCTGTATACACACACACTCAGGAAATCATGTTTATTTTAGTTCTGGTGATACTTTAACCTAGATTCAATGATTTCCTTCTCAATAGCTGACATAGTATCCCCTTATAAAATGATACTTTGAAAGTGTTTGACGTTGTGTTTGGATCCGCCTGATGAATTTGAGTCACTCTACACTCCTTTTAGCAGGGTTTTGCTCTCCTCAACTCCTGAGGGAAATATATGGCTCTTTAAGTGCTAAATGCTATCACTGTGTTCAGCAGCTAGTCTCCAACTTCATATGTCTATCATTTGGTGCTGGGCAGGTAGTGTGAAGTGGCTTTTATCAGAGCTTTTCCACTACACAATGAGCTGAAAAGACACCGCAAAGCTCCATAAAGCTGAGGAGAACTGCAGTCTGGTGCTAACTCTCTGTGGCATATATCTGACTCCTTTCACATACACATATTAATTTGATCCATTGCTATTATTGAAATAGGCTCTAAATGTACTTCCACACAAATACACAAGAATCCATTCTGCATATTTAAAGACATATTACTCATACAATTATTGTACTCATTGCAGTGGCAGAATATTGTGCTCAGAAATTAGTCAGTCAAGTAGACCCCAGTGTCCTGTTTTTATTACCACCAACTGACTCTGGTGTCGTCTTTATGCTTTGGGCAGGAGGACATCCTCTGACTCGCCATAGAGGAAGCACTTCTGGCTGAGAATATGACACAAGTGGGTCTCTGGCTTCACTGTCCTCCTGTAGAAAGAAAAAGGGGAAAGAAAGCAATGAAATACTGCAGGGAGTGATGGAGAGCTTGAGAAAAAAATGAAACAGGACTATGATGAGCTTGTAAAAGGGAACCAGTCCCACCACCAGCAGTTGCTTTAAAGCTGCAGATCTATATTTTAGATTCTAGTCAAGATCCCAAAGTTTCCTGAATGCCAGTTTAAAGTCCAAGAAAATATGTAGAAAATGTTGGAATATGCAGGCATACTTTTCTCCCATTCCATATAATGATGGCGTTTGAGTGAACTGGAACATTTTATAGAATATAGACCGCTGTAGTAAATTTAAGATTGTACAATGTGGGAATTGGTTTTGTAACTTTAAGGAGACTTAAGTTGAAAGTTGAGGAGGATATTGAAGTTATGAAGGGCTGAAGAACTCAGTTTGTCCGCTGTCATTTGCTAAATGTTTCTAAAGAGGAAATGGAAACATGCATACAGTGGTGTGAAAAAAGTGTTTGCCCCCTTCCTCATTTCCTGTTCCTTTGCATGTTTGTCACACTTAAGTGTTTGAACATCAAACCAATTTAAACAATAGTCAAGGACAACACAAGTAAACACAAAATGCAATTTGTAAATGAAGGTGTTAATTATTAAAGGTGAAAAAAAATCCAAACCATCATGGCCCTGTGTGAAAAAGTGATTGCCCCCCTAAACCTAATAACTGGTTGGGCCACCCTTAGCAGCAACAACTGCAACCAAGCGTTTGCGATAACGTGCAATGAGGCTTTTACAGCGTCCTGGAGGAATTTTGGCCCACTCATCTTTGCAGAATTGTCCTAATTCAGTTACATTAGAGGGTTTTCGAGCATGAACGGCCTTTTTTAAGGTCATACCACAACATCTCAATAGGATTCAGGTCAGGACTTTGGCTAGGCCACTCCAAAGTCTTCATTTTAGTTTTTTCTTCAGCCATTCGGTGGTGGACTTGCTGGTGTGTTTAGGATCATTGTCCTGCTGCAGAACCCAAGTTCGTTTCAGCTTGAGTACACGAACAGATGGTCGGACATTCTCCTTCAGGATCTCTTGGTAGACAGCAGAATTCATAGTTCCTTTTATCACGGCAAGTCTTCCAGGTCCTGAAGCAGCAAAACAGCCCCAGACCATCACACTACCACCACCATATTTTACAGTTGGTATAATGTTCTTTTTATGAAATGCAGTGTTCCTTCTACGCCAGATATACTTGGACACACACCTTCCAAAGAGTTCCACTTTTGTCTCATCGGTCCACAGAATGTTGTCCCAAAAGTCTTGGGGATCATCAAGATGTGTTCTGGAGAAATTGAGACAAGCTTTGATGTTCTTTTTGCTCAGCAGTGGTTTTCTCCTTGGAACTCTGCCATGCAGGCCATTTTTGCCCAGTCTTTTCCTGATGGTGGAGGCATGAACGCTGACCTTAACTGAGGCAAGTGAGGCCTGCAGTTCTTTGGGCGTTGTTGTGGGGTCTTTTGTGACCTCTTGGATGAGTCGTCGCTGCGCTCTTGGGGGTAATTTTTGGGCGGCCGGCCACTCCTGGGAAGGTTCACCACTGTTCCATGTCTTCGCCATTTGTGGATAATGGCTCTCACTGTGGTTCGCTGGATTCCCAAAGCTTTGGAAATGGCTTTATAACCCTTTCCAGACTGATAGATCTCAATTACTTTCTTTCTCAATTGTTCCTGAATTTCTTTGGGTCTCGGCATGATGTGTAGCTTTTAAGGATCTTCTGGTGGACCTTACTGTGTCAAGCAGCTCCTATTTAAGTGATGCCTTGATTGTGAACAGGTGTGGCAATAATCAGGCCTGGGTGTGGCTAGAGAAATTGAACTCAGGTGTGGACAACCACAGTTATAGTATGTTTTAACAAGGGGGGCAATCACTTTTTCACACAGGGCCATGATGGTTTGGATTTTTTTTCTCCTTTAATAATAAACACCTTCATTTACAAATTGCATTTTGTGTTTACTTGTGTTGTCCTTGACTTTTGTTTAAATTGGTTTGATGTTCGAAACACTTAAGTGTGACAAACATGCAAAGGAACAGGAAATGAGGAAGGGGGGCAAACACTTTTTTCACACCACTGTACATATTTTTAGCTGTCGATAATTAGGTTTCCATTCTCTCAACAAGAAGCTTTCTTTGGGAGGAGAAGTTGATGTAGAGGATGAAATTAGAGAGGGGCAATAAAAATCTAGTTAACAGCATCTCGATGACCATAAAGCATCTTAGCAGTGATATTGATTAAAGCCACCATCTTTAAATACATTCAGTGATACTAATGTGAATGGATTTTTTTTTTTAACTTAACCAATCTCCAGAGAGAAGCCTGAAGTCAGCATCATTTAAGAAACAGCAACAATTATAACTTTATTAATGTACACTGTTTCTAAACACTGGCCTGACTACAGACTTGGTTTATGTTGTACGATTGGTGAAGATTTATTTCTAACATAGATCAATTACAGTACATCATCCTCATACAGGGACTAATAGTGTGTGATGGCTAAACATGAATGTGACATGTATTTTAAATTAAAACTGATTTGCATTTTGAGAAAAGATGGCTTAGGAAAAAAAGGACGTTTTCCATACACAAGTTACAAGTTATGTCCTTTCAGCATGTCAAAGGATAACCTGTGTTCTGTTTCAGATGAATGATATCATAATGAAACTTTGGGCTTAACCAATTAATATATATATATATATATATATATATATATATATATATATATATATACATACATACATACACACACACACACACACACACACACACACACACACACACACATATATATATATATATATATAGCTGAGCTGTGCTTTGGCAGAGGAAGTAGCGCGCCTAAAATCTGAGCTGTTTTCACACAATAACCACAAACCATGCAAATGTGTTAATGACATGAATGTAATGCTAAAACATGCCATCATTTTAATGATAAGGCAGCAGTAGGAAGTGACTACAATATGCAGTCAATACATTTTAGGTTAGTCTGAAGCAGATCTAGTGGGCTTGGAGGCTATTTGTCCGGCAGGTTTATTTATTAGTAAGAAGAAATTCTTGGAGAATTTAACATGTAGAGGAAAACAGAAGTTGTTTGTGGCTTTCCTTTTCACAAGTCAAAGTACTAATTTTAACTAATTCTTAATTAAAATATGAACCAGTACTTTTTAGAGTGAAAGAAGTCACTAAAAGTTGGTAAAACAAATGTATTGCTGTGCACCGTCCGGCCAACAGAGGACGCCAGAGGGTGATGGGAGCTTTAATCCAAGGCAGCACAGAAACTCCCTGCTCCGGCTAAAATGACAACAGCGTCTCCTCCCACCAACCAGTTCTCCTAGTCCGCTGCATGCAAAGATTGTGTATGCTCGGGAAGACTTCCCTGCATGCACTCTAACTCTACTACTTTTTAGCTGTGCTTCCATTATTTCCCTCACATTATAAAATGGCATTAAATGCTTAAACTGGGTTTGTTGTTAGCTTGACTGACTGACAACTTTTAAGTAGTAAAATGTTAGCATGCAACAGGTTAATAGCCTGCAAAACATCAGCATGTTGGCATTGTCATTGTGAGGGTGTTAGCATGCTGATGTTAGCATGTACACCCTCACAGAGCTGCTAGCATGGCTGTAGATTTTTCGAGTTTCCTATATAGGCTACAAGTGCTACATCATTTGGAGGAACCTTTGGAATGAGACAATGATGAGTTGCGTCCTTAACAAAGTCTGAATTGAATTGAATGCCTAGTTGAAATGCAACCTTTGAAGAATGCAGCACCTGCTGGGATGCAGCAACACAAACTCTTTCCAGGAACAGCATTTCGAGAAACAGGCTCAAAGTGAGCCCTCTTCTCTATTTTCAATATCTCTGTTTTAGAGTAGCTCACCACACACCCGCCCCCCAAAGGGTCAGCTCTCCAGCCCGGCCATCTCATTGGCCGAGAGAGACGTCAATCAGGGGATCATCCGTGTTGGGTAGGTTGATTACGGTCTGCAGTGCTGAACTGAACGGGGCAGTGCAGAAAGCAGCGCATTTAAAACCGCCCAGGGAAGACACCACATTTACGAGGCTAGTTTTGTTTTTTTGCTGCCTCCCTCCCTCCCTCCTCGACCCGGGTTGACTCTGTCCGGTCCACAATGAGTTGATCGAGAGGTCGGCAACACCGGTTTACCTGAGGAAGTAATTTTTTTTTTTAACCCCACCAGACACTTACTCTGCTGTGACTTTTATTTCATTTCATTGGATTCCGTGTCGGACTTCTGCTGCTGTTGCTGCCATCCTGAAAGAAATAGGGGGACTCTTGCTTTTGTCAACTCTAGAGTTTGCCTTTGAATAAAGAAATAGATTATGTAGGTAGGCATTGCTGTCGGGTACATCTCCGCCCCGTTGTTTACATGTTTGTAATTTGATTTTTCCATCATTTCCAGCAGCAGCAGCAGTAGCCTAGTAGTAGCTCAGGGTTTCCTCTCTTCTCCTCCTCTTTTTCCTCCGTCTTCTGTTTGGAACTTTTTGCCGGGTGGTCCAGGTTGTGTCGAGGCCGGTGGTGGTGGAGAAGAAGATGGGACTACCTGCTCTGGAGTTCAGTGACTGCTACCTGGACAGCCCGCAGTTCAGGGAGAGACTCAAGTCCCACGAGCTGGAGCTGGACAAGACCAACAAGTTCATCAAGGAGCTGATAAAAGACGGCAAGGCGCTGATCCTGGCTTTGAAAAGTAAGTGTAACGTTAGGTGGAAAGGTTTGTGTTTGGGTGTGTTAATTGACTGACATTCATCCATGCTGTGTCCACATTGACACCATATTGGTGCATGTGGTTTTGTCAGAATGAGTCACAGAAGACTTGAGATGCTTTCAGGTGTATGTGAAAGAGACTTCGCTGGAAGTCTTATATCAGTCACATTGGCATCACATCTGCCTGTGCGTTACTGATAAAGCACATTTCAGAAGTTAAGAGGCAAGGCTTGTGAATTTGAGTGAGCCCTGAAGCTGTCAGCACATTTGTTCCCATCAGCTTACATTATAGGGCATTTAGAGGGTGTGTGTTGTCAGTGTATGTTTTACTCACACGGTATTGTGTTAAAGGCTGTGATGCTGGTTAATGCTGATAAGGGGTTTAACTACTTCGCCCATCCTATAAAATAACTGTTATAACTGACAGCACTTCCACATTGCTGCCTGATAGTGAAAATGCACAAAGAGACAGTCTTGTATGGTGGCAGCTGGCTGGACTCAACCTCTCCGCTTTTAGCGCAGACAAGCTGGTAGCGAGTGCACCGCAATAGATTTGTATTTGTTATGTCAACTTTTACCTCACCAGTGCTATTAGCAACATACTAGTCTCGCATTGACAGACCTACTTTCACAGCGCTGCGGAGGAGGGTCTGGCGAGTCCACACAGCAGTCATGGGAGAAAAACATGCTCTGGTTTATTGGCATTTTTTTAAACCAATCACAATCTTCATGGGCAGCGCTAAGCACCGTACGGAGCAACGCTGCCTCTAGCCTCGGGAAGGAACTTGTTTCGGTGGAACATCTGTATGTTCAAAAGTTGTTCGTGCAACAGAAAACTCAGATAGGACAGATAGTCTAGCTATCTGTCTGGATTTACCCTGCAGATATCTGAGGAGCAGTTAACCAAAGTCCTCTTAAATTGCGTGGAGTTTAAAATGCCAACACAAAGGAAGCCCAAGACAATGGATATCTGACCTAAATGAGTGAAATCTGGCGGAATTTCACTCGGCAACGAAACAATCCCGGAAGTGGAATGTTGTAGATATATACTAGCAACATACATATGACAGGTTATCTGGATAGAGGAGGAGTTTGCCTTTCCCATCAGGGAAGACTCATTCTCCAGATTTCATCTTATGTGCTTCTTGGTTGATTCCTTGGACAATACCTAGGGAGTTCATTGAAGCAACCAGTCTAGAAGTGAGATCAGTCATTGTCATCACTGGCAATTGCTGGATTGCCAAAAAGCTCCATCCCGATGAAGAGGAACAGATCCTTGTATGACTGATTCACAGTAGCATACTGGACTTAAGTTGAATTTTCAGAATCCGCTTTATGGGCCAATTATGTTTACAAGGAATTTGACTCCAGTTTCTAGTTGCTCTTAATGTAGACCTACTAAACACAGTTCCAAGAATTATGTTCAGGAAGGAACAAACCTAAACGTATAACTTATGTGCAACCAAGCAGGAATAAAAATGTACACAAAATATACATTTAATGGCAGGGTTTGTTGCTTTGAATTGAATTTGTGTTATCCAGAAATACTCTTTTCACTTTTGCAGTAACAAAACTGGCAGGTGTTTCCACTCTATTTGTTAAATGTGTGTTTAGTTTGCATAGTGCAAGGCTGTACATGCACACTCCTGATACTCTAGATACTAATATTTGTTTTTTGGTATATAGTGTATTATTCACACTGCTCATAGCCAGATAGACAAATCGTGGAAAGTCCAGTCCGTTAACCTGAACTTTCCACCCTTGTGTTATCAGCTGTACCTTTTTTTAAAACAAGCTGCACATTTCTCTTGTCACCACAAAGCTCGTCAGCTGATGTGGCTATAAAGACAATTCTGCTTTTGTTCATTGGTGAGATCTAGAAATCAAACAGCACGGCCTGACTCGCTGCAGTTGGGATGAGAGTGAGAGTCATTTGCTTGTTCTGTGCCATTGTAGCAGGGTGCTGCCTAACAAAGAACAAGTCAGCAGATTTTCCTAGTTAATCTTTTTATAACTGTACTGCACAGTATTGTTGGCCTTTACAGGCACATGAGATGAATCAGTTGCAAAAGGTCTTTTCTAACAGCACTTTGAAGTTCTCCATGCAGCTGCACTGTAAATCTTTTCTGCTGCATCTTTTAACACATCTCGACATCCTCTGCCTTTCTTGAGGCATTCAGAGGATGTGTGACTGTCCTGGGAAGCCACTAATATTTTGTTAGTTACTAATTGCTGCTGGAGGAGGAGCCCCAATGTCTCCTGACAGCTTTGGCATGTGTTTTTATTTAAATTGAACCACGTATTTTACCAGAGAAGGAGAAAGTGAAACATTTACAACATGCTACTCAGAATGTATACAGTGCTACCGTGGACTTATTGAAGCCTGTTCTTATGTTGCTGCCTTCTTTTGGTTTTTCAGAGTAGTATTAGGGCTGTCAACGTTAACACATGCGATTTTAAATAAAAAAAAAATATATAAAAAAAAAAAATATTTTTTTAAATTCAAAGTAATAATTTTTTCAAGTTTGACCCCAAACTCTTCTCGTTATCGCAGCGAGGATGGTCACGCTTCGGTTGTATCATTGGCAGTTATTAGATGTGTTTAGCCGCTACAGAGCTCTGCATGCTGGCTACGGTGCTCTGCATGGTGCTCCGCATGGTGCTCCGTTGTATCAGGGTAGTTGGTGGTTCAGTTACCCGAGATTAGGTGACTTTGAGTCGGGTACAGAGAATCGCGAGCTGCTGGTCGTTTCTGCGAACATTATGGTTAAGTTTAGGTGAATAAAAGTGACCGTTATGCGGCGAAGAAAGTTAGGTTTAGGCACCTTAACGACTAGTTAAGTTTAGGGGTGGGGAAAAAATGGATACAGTATAGTATTGAGATATTTTCCGTGGCAATACTGTATCGATACACAGGCGCCAAGTATTGATCTTTTATTAAATAGTGTTGGTCAGTTTGTCTGCTTGACAATCCCATTTTGCAGCAATAAAATTGAAGTGAGATGAACAAAACGGAGAAATTTATCTTTTTAGATAAAACAGATGTTGACAAAGTTTCCTTTTGGGGACATCATTTGAAATTGGGAAAAATTTGAAGTTGGAAATTTAGGTAATAAATTGCACTATATCGCAAAATATTGCAATATGTTTAAAATCGCAATAATATCGTATCGTGATGATATCGTATCGTGAGGCCTCTGGTGATTCCCACCCCTAGTTAAGTTTAGGAAAAAGCTTGTGGTTTGGATTAAAACGCTCCCAAGGAACACGCATTTCTCCGTGAAGCAAACTCCGCTCCCTGGCTTGAAAGAAGAAGATGGTCCTCCTACTGAAGGGATCAGAGTCAGTCTGATGATGAGGTACTGTCCAAAGATAAACCTCTAGAGAGGTACAAAGGCAGAGGCCTGTGTCAGCATGGAAACATGTCCACTACAGTTGTGGTTGTCACAAGCAGGTGCATATGGTAAGCTGGCCCATATTGCAAAAGGTACTTGACTACACCTGCCTCAACAGTGGCATGTGAGAGACTGTTCTATTTGGCAGGCAACGTGCTATCATCTGAAAATGTGAACAAGCTAGTCTGCCTGAGCAACTGGTTCAAAGAAGAGTATACTGTATGATTGGTTGACAGAAGGCTTGTTGCACAGATGCACACTGTTTGAAGTAATTATCTTTAACCAAGAATGTAGAGACTGTTTCCTCTGTCTCTTCACATACATTATGGCATTCTATTTCTAAAATAGGCCTAATTACTGTTTCATTCATTTGAGTTGATGTTACTATGCAAAAAAATTACAGGTAAGCTATTTTTATTACTTTGTAACAGTTGTTGGTTACTGCTAAATATGTCTGCAGTTCATATGGATGCCTCAACAGATTAAGATTGTTATTGAACACTTGTTTAATAAATGTTAATGGTTGAGATAATAAAACTGAAGAATTTGTTTCTTTAAACCAGTTTGTCATGCATTTATTTATTTCAACACTGCACGTTTACAAGTAAATGCTAGTATTTTAAATTTGCGATGAATCGTGATTAATCACAGCCCATGATTGTGATTAACTTGATTACATTTTTAATCAATTCACAGCAGTCAAAAATATGATTTAAATATAATAACAAATTTTATCATTTTATTTTTTCATTTTTGACAAAAAACAACAAACGTTCCAATCTGTTGTTTTGTCTTTAACAACTGAATCACTTTAAATTTACTGTATCGTGTTGTACAATGGGGCAAAAAAGTATTTAGTCAGCCACCAATTGTGCAAGTTCTCCCACTTAAAAAGATGAGAGAGGCCTGTAATTTTCATCATAGGTACACTTCAACTATGAGAGAGAAAATGAGAAAAAGAAATCCAGAAAATCACATTGTAGGATTTTTAATGAATTTATTTGCAAATTCCTCGGGAAAATAAGTATTTGGTCACCTACAAACAAGCAAGATTTCTGGCTCTCACAGACCTGTAACTTCTTCTTTAAGAGGCTCCTCTGTCCTCCACTCATCTGTATTAATGGCACCTGTTTGAACTTGTTATCAGTATAAAAGACACCTGTCCACAACCACAAACAGTCACACTCCAAACTCCCCTATAGCCAAGACCAAAGAGCTGTCAAAGGACACCAGAAACAAAATTGTAGCCCTGCACCAGGCTGGAAAGACTGAATCTTCAACAGGTAAGCAGCTTGGTGCGAAGAAATCAACTGTGAGAGCAATTATAAGAAAATGGAAGACATACAAGACCACTAATAATCTCCCTCGATCCGGGGCTCCACACAAGATCTCACCCCGTGGGGTCAAAATGATCACAAGAACGGTGAGCAAAAATCCCAGAACCACACGGGGGGGACCTAGTGAATGACCTGCAGAGAGCTGGGACCAAAGTAACAAAGGCTACCATCAGTAACACACTACGCCGCCAGGGACTCAAATCCTGCAGTGCCAGACGTGTCCCCCTGCTTAAGCCAGTACATGTCCAGGCCCGTCTGGAGTTTGCTAGAGAGCATTTGGATGATCCAGAAGAGGATTGGGAGAATGTCATATGGTCAGATGAAACCAAAATAGAACTTTTTGGTAAAAACTCAACTTTTGGAGGGGAAAGAATGCTGAGTTGCATCCAAAGAACACCATACCTACTGTGAAGCATGGGGGTTGAAACATCATGCTTTGGGGCTGTTTTTCTGCAAAGGGACCAGGATGACTGATCCGTATAAAGGAAAGAATGAATGGGGCCATGTATCGTGAGATATTGAGTGAAAACCACCTTCCATCAGCAAGGGCATTGAAGATGAAACGTGGAGACGTATTACGTTTCGCGCACACGCAGAGCGTGTGCTCAAGTCAGCGTTTCTTCGGTGTGTTCTGAGGAGAAGCCATGGTACTATGTTTACTTACCTGGTGGCTAGACTGGCTACCTCATATGTTCAGTGTCAAGCTAATAAAGCTGTCAAAGAAACTGTTCAGAACAGGCCACTTGCTTCACTTTTTAACTCTCCATTGTTAATTGCAATACTGCACTTTTTACTTTTCAAAGGCTTGTAAGCTTTCAATAAATGGAACTAATTTTCTCAACACATCTTTGATTCATTTTGTCCAGCATTTGCAAGCTGTAGACTCTCTGTCCAGTCAGAGACATATATTGTGTAATTGATGTTTTTAGTTTTCAGTTCAATTAATTAAATCCAGTAAATGGAACACTCACAAGATGTCACCAAAATCACTGTCCCCTTTTAAATCTTTCAGAAAATAATGTAAGTGTATCGAATTATATCGAATCGTATCGTTGGCTAAATATCGTGATATATATATCATATCGTGTATCGTATCGTGAGATTAGTGTATCGCTACAGCCCTATTTATGTATGTAGCAATTCAACATGTAGACACATTCACACACTTACACGCACGCACGCACGCACGCACACACACACTGTTTCAGTATAGACTTTGAAAACCACAAAGTCTCCCTTGAATAAGTACTTTTGAGACACACACAAACTAAGATGGCTGATGCATTTGCACACACAGATGTACACACATATATACACACTGACACAAATGTGTGTGTGTTAGCCAGATGTCATTTAAGGGCAGATCTAGCTTGTTATTACGGAGCCTGTAGAAATGTTTGATTCTCTGCTCCACCTCTATCATGACACGGCTCAATCAGTTAAACAAACCCTAATTGCCAGCTTGGCATTCACTGGTGCTGTGAGGGTATATGAGACACTGTGTTTAGACCGTTTATGTGACACTGACACATGATGTTGCCATGTTTTCAGCTAAAAGTGTAAAGAGCAATGGAGTTATTTTTAAGTTCATGTCACTTGGCTCAGGAGAGTATGTTGCCGGTCGTCTGTTTAAGGTGTTTGTTTCTTTACTATCACCATCCTCACTATGTAATGTGGCAGAAATGTCATAAAGCAATGTGTAAAATTACCAACCAGATCTATTTTGTGTTGCAGTCACTCAAACACCCCTGTAGCTTTCCAGAAATGAAATTATTAATTTCAAATAAGTATGGATAAATAGGTTTTGAGGTACTACTATTAGAGGTACTATATATTATCCCTTTCAAATGTTCTGTGTTGTTTTTTATCTGTATTATCCTATGTTTCAATGGTCTAAATGATGTTTTAGCTTTTTGTAATTCATTTACAAAAATGTAAATAGTGGACAGTGACTATTCAGTGCGTGTGTGTGTACACCTGTTTTGAGCACAGAAATATCAGAATCGGCTTCAGTTCAACCAAAAGTCTGAAAGACTAGCGGTAATCTGTCAGTCAGTAGATGATTTACTCAAAACAATTGAACAATCAGTGATTGTGGTAATGAAACAAAGCTAGAACCTGTATCTATACATATCCAATGCCCATTACTAGCTTGGAGTCTCAGGGCTCAGCTGTCATGGACTAGTTTTTCACAATGAGGTCATCGTCCGCTGCACTGACAGCACTGTTTCCTGGAGTTAGGGATGTTTTAGTCTGAGAGTCATTGTACCATTAAAATGGACGTGTAATAATCAAATTCTCAGGCACACTTGTGTGGCACGCACACACACACACACACACACACACACACACACACACACACACACGCACACACACACACACTTGTTACAGAAAGCGTGACATATCATTCTGTCATGTAGGTTATTTTTCTTACCCATTAAATAGAGGTTTTAGGGCCCGGAGGCCTGAAACATGAGAGAGCACAGCTGGTTAGTTAGATTCCCCTGTTAGTGTTGGCTGTGTGTGTATGTGTGGTTTCATATTTGTCCATGTATGATGTAAATATGGAAATAGTACATCCCAGTATTTATGTGGCCTAGTGACCCCTTTGCACACTGTATATATGGCATACAGTGTGCAATCTGAGAGTGTGTCTTCTGAGCTTCAACGAGCTGATGAGATGATGCTAATTGTTGGAGGATTAACATGTCAGGATCACAGATACACTCTACGGTGATATAGAGACCTACAAAGACAAGAAAAGGAAAATGCAGACCATGAAGCTAATGGTGGATGACCCACAAAACTAGATGGGCTATAACATCATTTGTCAAAATCTACTATCTCAACTTTGCACCAAAACTAGAACATTATGTTGAAAAGACAACTTGTACTAGATGATTTCTCATATATAAGGTCGAAATTTGAGAAGATGTCTTCAAAGTAGGGAAAAAGTCCAATGTTTTTTTTGTAGAATTTTTAAGGAATTATATACATGTTTATTTGAGCAGAAAAAATAAGTGAACTTGAAATTGTTTCAATTTATCAAAAACTAGGGCTTGACGTGAAAGTTAGTCTCTGGTTTAATTTGGACATAAAGGGGCTGGCTGAACTGTAACATTTTCAGCGACTGTTTTAGCCCTACATAATTGACAAGATTTAACCAATACAACAATGGAGAAATAGTTGATGCCTAAACCTTTAAAAACATAGTCCAAAACTAAAATTACTCTCCAAGAACCACTGCTATATGAAAATGACATAGTAACGTGGTTGTTCTGCACTAAAAAGTACAGTGTATATCTCTCTCTATCTCTCTATCTATCTATCTATCTATCTATCTGAGGCTTTACCCTAAAAGCACACACATTGTTCAGGCATGTGTGCTCCATTGCATGCAGTTACTGGTTAAGAACAGCCCTCCACCCATTAGCACCGTCTTAATAATGGCTTCGTTTTCAGGCATTTACTCTGGCTTCAAATTGAACCATTAACTGCCCCTAGCAACCTCACAAACTGCAGGCTATGAGAGCTTGTTAATGTCCCAGAGAAGTGTGAATTCCGTGCGATATAGCGCACCGTTTAAATCCATACCTATCTCCATCTTATTCTCTCTTTACCTTCTGTCTTTGTTTTTCTGCAGCCACCCACTGTGCTGTTAGTGAGTAATAAGAAGGGTAATAGCAGTCATTCCTTGGCTCAACTGTCAACTGTGCTGATAGATGAGGGTCCCACACACAAAACTGCACACCACACCATAACTAATTCTCAATTATGGCCAATGAAGGGAGTGAACCCTCTTTTAAAAAGGCACAGAGCAAAGGAAGAGTATGTGCCAAGGGGCAAAAGAAAGAGAGTGTGCGTGAGAGGGAGTGTTGTTGTCTTTCACAATGGTGTTTAAAAGCCGACATGGCCTTATTTTCTACCCGCCTATAGAGGAGCAGAGCAATGTAGGTTGTGGAGAGAAGAAGAGGAGGAGAAGGGGAGAGGATGGAGGAGGAGAGAAACGAGAATCTAGGAGAGAAAAGCGAGACGGGGTGTCACTGTCTGAAGGCATGCCTCTGCAGACATGGGAACAAAGAGGAGAGAAGGGTGTGTGTGTTTTTATGCATGCAACATATTGTCTGCAGTTATTAATATTTAATAAAATTGTGTGTGTACACGTGTGTGTGTACGTGTGTCCACTGAAGTACAGCACAGTGGGGGTTGGGGGGTCTAGCTGTGACGTAGCGTGGAGGAGAAGGAAATTAGGGCACGACTCAGCCCAGCTCTGGTGCTATTGTTGCCTCGCTTTTGTCAGGGCAGACTGTCTAACACACACACACACACACACACACACACACACACACACACACACTGACTCTTAACATTATACTAGATCAAAATTACATTTGTCCTAGGAGCACCAACACCCACATTCAGCATTTTGCAACAGAACACATTGTTCTTTCTGGTGTAACTGACACTGGATTTTGTAAGAATAAAAGATTAAACAACTTACAATTTGCCTCAAGACAGTTTAACATTGGCAGCCAAACACTGTAACTCCTTATGCATAGGATGGTGCTTCAGAGTAAAGGCTTGACTAATAATTATTTGCATTCTGAATTTGCATGTTCTCCCCGTGTCTGCATGGACATCAGCCCATGTGGTATCTTTCCAGTCTGTGGTTAGAAAATGTCAGTAAATTGGGAACAAGGTCTATTGTTGCACATTAGCATGTTGCATTATACATGAGCACATATGAATTTAAGTAACCGTGGGATTATGGGAAAACTCCTTATGTTTCATCCAAAGGGGTAAGCTTCGCTTCAGAGCTCGAACCTCCTATGGCGCCATTTTGATGCTAAAAAGCGATCACCCGACGCTAGCATTCCATTGACTGCCATTCATTTTGACGTCACTTGACAGTGAATAACTTTACATTTGAAGCGTTTAAAGACTTTATTTGTCCATTGTTTATTTCTAAAGAAACACGACAATGTATAAAAGGCTCCATTACCTTGTATCTCACGTTATGGCTCCGTAGCAGACGTTTTTGTAAAAATAAGCTAACGATTGTGTCATAACCACGCGACTTACTGTTGCATAGTAGAGGAATTACCGTACAGTACAGGAGAAGCTCGCAGGCAGTTTCGACTTACATTAGCTGTTTACATTTTAATTACTAATGTTAACTAGCATTTTAGTTAGCAATAATTAGCCTGTGTCCATGTTATCTCCTTACATATACCTACGCTCTCTGTCTCTGCAAGATTGGGAATGATTAAGATTTCTCTTGGCACAGCTACCAGAAGACTTACAACTTTCAGACAGGTTGCTCACGTCACATTTACGTCGTCTCTCTCAGTTGGAGGCTGTGCAGTAACGCTCAGCGCTCACTGGAAAAGTGCTTCTAATGGCCTTCACTGGTCTCCGTCCAGAGCAACGGGATCTCTTGGTCCATTCTTATATACGGTCTATGGTTTCATCAACAGATTGTTTTCATTAAAGGGATATTTCACCGTTGGAAAGATGAATATATCTTTAAATTGGGTCTCTTATGTAGTAGAAATGTGATTCAACCATATACACGAAACGTTTCACCGTGGCACAAGTGGTGTTACACATTTAAAATATATAAAAATGTCATTATAAAAACAACGCTATATTTAGTGTACACACATTTATAGCAGTTAGTTGGAAACAAGCACTAGTCCGTGTTAACACAGGCCACCTCCACTAGTCTTACCCAGCGACAGAGCAGCAGGCCTGGTAGCTAGATAGTCCGGTACCCTGTTGTTCAGCCATGTTTCCACAACAACAAAAACACAGCAGTCTCTGAACTCGCGTTGGGAGTTTCGTTGAAGTTGGATCTAGTCCAGTTTGTTGTCTATTGAGCGGACACTTGCAAGGAGGATTGATGGAACAGGTGGCCGGCTAGCGTCAGCTTTCCACATAGCTAGCTCATAGTCCAGCCCCGTCCGTTCTGCGTTTCACCGCTGAAGATGTCACCTTACCGGCTAGCGGCATAGAGCGAGACCACAGGCTGAGGTGCTGGTCTCCGTAGAAGGCGAAGCTTGCGCAGTGTGTCGAGTATTCCGTCTGTAATAAAGTTTCCTTCATATTCGCCGATCTGTACCAGTGTATCCCGGTGGTACACATGTGCGGTAGTTTGAATGCACATAATTGTTGCACAAAAAGTTTTCTGGTGAGAAGCCAGTTTAGCGAAGTTTCAAGATGGTCGACGCTCGTTTTGCTTCGGAAAGCTTTGTGTAAAGACGACAGTCCAACCCCCTATGGGCGGGTTGAAAACATGCGGAAGTAGCTCCTACTACTGGCTGTAGTCCATTGCCTCTGGGCAAAAAATCTTCCGATGACGCAAAAATCGTCGTTTTACGTCATCGGAAGATTTTTTTCCAGACCCACAATACAGAGATCTCTTGTCTCAGGGGGACATGACGGAGGGAAGCACAGTCATTCGAAAATACTACCGTGTTTCTACTGATACAAAGCTTAATGCTAAATCGGTGAAGTATCCCTTTAAGTACAGTTGTATGTTGCCTAGTACATTTAGAATTAAAAAGCTAGAATTATCAGGGTCATACATCTGATCACCTATTGTATTTATACTGCACATCTAAGCAAACAGATTTGTTACAGAAATGGCACGTGTATATACACATCTACAAATATCCTCTATACTAAAGATTTCATTTTTCAACCAGTGCCAATGGTAGGAAACGGTACACACTTCCTGTCTCTTAAAGGGGCGTGGCCTCGTTTGAACGTGTAGTGAACGTCGTGTGGATGAATGAAAAGTTATATTTGAATAAATTATTATGTTATTTTGCTAACATTAGATATTTACACAGGTACAAAGACATATTTAGCATCACGGAGATTAGTTTTGTAAGGGCGTTAACGAACGTTAGCTGACGTTAGCTTCTCTGTGTTGCCAGATCCCGCGAGAGTTTGGACCTGAAACGGAAACAGGTCTGAAACAAAGTTAATTTTCTCCTGATGTGTCCATCTGAAAATGCCATGTTAGTGTCAGAATGTTCTGGAGATATGTGGCTTGTGAAAAATGGGTCCAATATTTACTTTGGTGACTATGGAGCGAAAGAAACGCTCCATAATCTCTGTTCACGTTCACTTCTCCCGTTGGAATCAATACAAATAGACCTGCCGCTAGTCTCCCAAAGAGGCGTGGCTGTGGCGGAGCCCACGTGACACATATACAGGAAACTACTCTGAGTTGGGGCGTCTCGTTTCCGAACCGTCTCTGACATCTATAACTTACACAGCTCATAACAACCACCACAGAAGTAGATCTCCAGCCATTGTGCTGCTTCATTCATTAGTTGAACCTTTGATGTGGAGTATTGGCCTTGGACTCCAGCTTTACTGAAGCTGGTAAATATTTTAGCTCATGGCTATAGTTACACTACCCAGCAATGATACAGTGACTCAGCCCCTCGATGCACTGTGGTATTACTTGCCGCTTGTGTGTTTTCTCTCACGACAATATGGGACTTATTTTGCTGGTGTGCCACCTCCACTATAGGCCTTAAAGATACATTCACATGCAGATGTAACAATGACATATTTCCCTTTTTTCTAGGCAGGTGTTGCCATTCAGAGAAGAACAACTTTGTCCCACCATTCCGTATCCGTACCTTTTTTTTATACAGAACAGCAGGGTAGAATAACGGTGCAACATTACAACGGCGTGTGAAAGGCACTAAATTTGATTGCGTATTAAATGTACAGTATGATTTTGGACAGAGGCAAGAGAGAGGAATGTAGATTTACAAAACATATTTAGGAATGTAACATTTTTGAGATTTACTGGGTTGAATAGAAATTGTTCATTCAGAGCAACTGAAAGAGGAACTGCAAAAGAAATTTGTTTGTTTTCTCATGGCACATTTATAAATACACTACGGTTAAGAATTAATTATAATTCAAAATGTTTTAAGAGTACATGAAACTGTAAAGAAGGAAGTGGGATTCAAGCATAAACACCAGTTTGTGTAAATTTGAATCTCTTAATGCTTCAGCACCATCACATCACATCAGTGAGGGAATTGGTCGTCTTACAGTACATTAATAGCAGAGCTGTAAGCGCATCTGTGTCGGTGTACCTTACATAGATGACTCATGCTGTATATCTGCTCGGCCACAAAGTTACAATTCTGTTTAAAGAGAGAGAACGCTGAGACAATTTCAAATTCTCTGATGCTGCTCATTATTGAAATAGAAATCTGGGGCTTCTTGTACAGTGATGTTTCTACAGAACAGAAGCGCTTTGACCAATATACACCTACAGTATAAAAGTTGTTTTGTTGCACTGGCCTTAATCAAGTTGCGTTACTCCGCCAAGTGTGATAATTATGTCGTGTTGCAGCATCATTATCTTAACTTGTCCAGGTGTAGCCTCACAATCAAGGCTGTCATTGTTTAAAGATCCCCTCCAGAAATATTTTAAGAAGTATCAGAATGTTTGATTACTATTGTTTTTGCACAAAAAAAGTGCAATTACCTTGTTTTTGATATCTTATAGGTCTGTAATTTGATCTTGTGTCTCCATTAGAAATTGTTATTTGTTTTATGACTGAAACTGTCTTTATTACTGTATACTGCTGCCTGTCTTATACCTGGTTAAATAAAGGTTCATTTAAAAAAAACAAAAAATAATAAAAATTCTTAAAATTACAGCTGCTCCTTCCCCCGACAACATGCCTCGTATTTCACTGAAAACTCAATATATTTTGTACAAACAAGTCCTAAACTGAGGTTTAAGGTGAGCACAGAAAAATGTCCTCTGTTCAGCAGATGGATGTGAAAACCGTTTCCTATTGTCAAACTCTGCACATACAGTACATCATTTTGAACAGTGACGGTCAAACATTCAAGTATGACGTAACAATGAGCGAAACACATTTCCAGTGGAGGGGGACTTTAAGGAGAAGCCATGGTTGTGTGCGTGGAAAAATGAAATACCTGGTTTGCTAAATGAATTGGTTAGAGGTATTAATGAGTTGTACATATTGACGTAATATTGCAAAATGTAATAATGTGAATTGTTGTCTAAAGAAAGGAAAAACGTCCATGGATAAGTAAGTGTGTGTGTGTGTGTAACTTAAGGTCATTTGCAACTCTATCCTGGCTGCACCTTGTTCCACCTGACTGAGTGTACTTTGTGCCTTTGCAGCTGCACATAAGAAATACCCATCTTAACGAGTTCCAGTGATGTATTCATAAACATAGCTCAGTCCTAACCGTTTCCTTTTCTTAAAAGAAATGAAGTAGTCTGCCATTGAGGTGAGATAATGTCTCTTGTAATCCAATGAAAACCAACTTGAATTCAAGAATGTTCTCGACTTGAGCGTCAGTTTATTCTTACTGCTGCAGCTGTCAGGCTTGCTCTCCCTTAAAGATGGAAATGGTTCTGTTAAACTTGGAAAAATGGGATTGATTTTAGAAAAACATCGCTCCAAGAGTAAATTTGACGCTTGGGGACAAGCACAGTTTTGCTGACTACACATGAATTTGATTACATTACTCTACTCTTAAGATCATAAAGCACCAGGAGTGACGCAGGAAGAGAGGAGGGAAAGTGAACTCTGAAGGAATGCTCTTTAACTTTCTGCACACGGCTACCTGATCACTGCTGTTTGCTCATAAAAGAGACAGCTGCGCTTTTCACAGCTGCTACTGCAGGTGGTTATGGACACAGTGTTTAATTGGAGCTGTTTTAACAGCAGATGGAAGGTGGTGAATTACCATACTGTACCTGACACCCCACCCTCGTCCTCCTGCGCGACAAAACGAACGGCAGCATGACGGAGCTTTTGTGTCAAGTGTGTGTTACACTTGAAAATGTATGACAAATGTAGACACAGAGAAGGGCTGTTATTATCTTGTTCAAGAAGCAGAATTGTACAGTCAAATGGTAGCTAATGCCAGATTAAAGACTAAGAAAACGGATTTAAAAAAAAAGGTTTTTCCATGTATGTTTAACTTTCTATAAGTCTGGACTTATTTTTATTATTATTTCTTAATTTGATTAAAATAGAGCTTTAGGAAATGTTTTGTAATGGGCCAGTAGGCCCCCAGGAAGAGTCAAAGGTTACATACATACAGTATCGTGTGTGCATCTGAGTACATCATGTGTTTGGTGTTTCTGTAGATCTGACCTATGGCACTTCTTTCTTTTTGGTTTAGGGGCAATAAGCCGTATTTTCAGTGTCACACCTGACAGGGTGTTGTGCTGGATGTTGTTACTGTCCATAAAGTGTCACAAGATCCGAATGACTTTGTTTTACAGAATTTTATGATGGTTAAGGAGAAAAAAAATGCTTGAATGTAATCTTGCCCAAACAGGAAGCTACTGAGTAAGGTTAATTATTGTATACCATGGGAATGAAATGAATGAAATTTTTTTTTTAACCTACATGGAGAAGAAATGTCAGAGGAAGATAGGGAGATATGTATATCTGAACCTCTTAGTAAGTGAAGTAAATCTTCAGATCTGGGTTCCTCATAACTCCTTGGCCTGCAGTGCTGAGCAGTCAGTCCCAAATTCAAGACGCGTGTGATAATGAACTAGAAAATCTCAGCCCGTGGTGGAGTAAAGGTGTGGCCACTGTAGAACTTGCTGAAACGAGGAAGACTTAGAGAAGTTGGTGATTAAGCCTGACAGGTGTGGCTTAAATCAGGTAGAAATACACAAACACACCCACATACGCATACTGTACACACACACACACACACACACGCTGACACATGTTGATAAAATAGCCATTTTCCTCTCACATCAAAGCTCTTCAAGTGAGTCAGAGCAAAAGGAGAAGAGCCAGTGATACAAGTCAGAGGCTGGCATGGTGTTCGTATCCAGCCCCTTTTCAGGGAACCGTGAGTCTGCAGGTTGTAAGAGGAAAGCAGGTTGTTGTTGTTGTCCAGGAGGGGCGATACTGTCTTTGATACAGGAGAGAACAATCCCTTTTTGTTATGTTTAAGATGAAACTCAGATTATATGGTAAGCAGGGTTTCATTGTTTTTGAAAGTTCACTTTCTTGTGGCCATGACGGAGTAAACAAGTTTTGGTTTCCTGTGGCCACTTGACATTATGCGGATTGCATTTATTCAAGAACTATATTTAAGTACTGTACTTGAGTACCAATTTTAGGTACTTGTACTTTACTTTCATGCCATTTTATACTTCTACCTCACTACAATTCAGACAAATATACACTTATCTTACAGCTATAGTTTGTAGGTACTTTACGCATTGTGATAGTACATGCAAAACATAAAATGAGCTTATAAAATATGCGTTGCTATAACTTAAACTTCAACAAATAGATCTACCTGGACCAACTACAATAAAATGCTTCTAAGCCTTAATGCATCAGTAAAAATGATGTAATATATACGGTAATAGGATAACATGAGTACCTTTTGATACTTAAAGGACATTTGCTAATAAATGCATATTGTGTTACTTAAGTAACAGATTTTTAACATTTGACAAACACAACTGTTGCTTCCTCTCTGTTGTAATGTCATTTCCGTAAAGCTGAATGAAGCAAGTTCAGGTGTGCTCCTATGAGGTTGTACAGGGGCATTCCGGGAAATGTATGACGTCTATAAGTGATGCAGATGTATACAAAGCAGCTTGAGGGTCACACCAAAAAGAGGTTATGTGCTAAATTTTCGCTCAACAAGTAAGATTGTGGTTAGCGCCTACAGCCTGCCAGGCTCCTAGAACACCCTTACACTATCCTCCTTGTTTGATTTCTTCTTATTAAACTCTTGGTGTTTTTGGAGTTTAAAGCTTTTCTTTTTTGTTTCCATGAAAGGAAGATTAATAAAAAAGTTCACCATCTGTAAATGGATTCATTGTTGTTTGAGAAAGCAAATAACATGGTAACTTTTTGTGATCTTTCCATGAAAAGGTGAACCCGCAGCCTTCCTTTTCATGGTTATCTAAGGAAAATCAGGAGTTTGTTTTTAGATGAGAAGTTTTACATGTGAAAAAGTTTCAAATGTCACTGGGTTTTGAGAAACATACTGTAATATATGACTGTACTTATCATAAAGCTTGATGATCAGTTGTAGGTTATCAGAAAACGTTTATTTTCAGGGGGCAGAATTTGAACCATCTCCTCAGTATGAAGGTGAATATGGTGCAAAATGTAAGAGCTTGTAGAATACGATATTATTTCTGTGACTTCAAATTCAGATCACGTGTGCGTATATTTTTTTGCAAGTGCAAATTTTTTGATCTGCAAGTTCTCACATCGTATTCTCCAAGCTCTCACATTTTGCACCATATTTACCTTCATACCTCAGTAGCAACTTTATATCCTCTTTATCTTGTATGTTCCTTACTGGCAAAGATTTCCAGCATGAGATCTTGTCATTGTGTCACAGAAAAGGCTGACTCTAATTTCCTTCACCAGCCCTCCATAAATGTTTTTAATAAAAGCATTGAAGCATGTAACATTAAATGTCAACATCCCAATCTTCACCTTGAAAAAGGCTTTTTTTTTTATCACAGCTCAATCTGCTATCAGCATACTTTAAACAAGTCATGAATGAAAGGCAAATACATCTTAATGGCTCTCATTGTGTTCGGCCAGACTGGCATTGAAGGAGACAGTTGACCTTCCAAAACAATGATTCTACTTTCCCCTTCTCCTCCTCTTCCTCTTCCTCTTGCTTCCCCTTTCCTCGTTCCTCATACACACACAATTCCACATATTAACCTCATCTTCCTTCACCTTCTTTCTCTCATCCTCCTGTCCCTCCTCGTTTCCTTTAGTCAACCTGACATGGAAATGCCTGTTACCCTTCTTCTTTCCTCCAGTCTCTGTCATCCTGTCTCCCCCCGATCTAACTCTGTTTCGTGTTATTAAAATAGGATAAGTGCTTGCAGAGAAACCTGACTTGGCCATTATTGGCCATGTCGAGGCGGATGAGTGAAGGTATATTAAATGAAATGCAGGAGCCCCTAACTCTCTCCAGCACTCCCATTGTTTCATTCTGTATCATGGCAGACATGACCGCTTGCTGGCCAGGCCTTGTGATGCAAATTGCCAGAGGTTGTGTTATTTTTAAAATGACGTGACATAAGCAAACCCCAACTGTGGTGAAGTAATCATACCGGGCATCAGTCCTGTGTGTGTGTGTGTGTGTGTGTGTGTGTGTGTGTGTGTGTGTTTCGTGGGGCCCAAAAACCGGGAGTCCACTATACTTGTGGGGCCAAAATGCTGGAGTCCACAAGTTTAAAGGACTGTTTGAGGGTTAAGACTTGGTTGTTGGATTAGGGATAGAATTAGGTTATGGTGAGGGTAGGGGTTAAGGTTAGGCATTTAGTTGTGATGGTTAGGGTAAGGGGCTAGGGAATGCATTATGACAATGATGGGTCCCCACAAAGATAGTGCCACAAACCTGTGTGTGTGCTGAGGGGAAGACTTGTCTCCATTGTTGCCCAGTGCCAACCCAAACAAACCACAGTCCAAGGCATGGAGAGTGAGGAAGCGTATGAGGAAGCGTGTATGTGTATTTAACAGTTTGAATGTCTGCGTTCAGCTCCCATCCTGCTCCAAAAATAACCCCCTGCTAAGAATATTTAATCCCCCAGGTTAACGCTCTCTCTTTCCTTTTATGCTTTGCTCTTTATCACACCCTCACACATTTGAGGTGCCCACTGTACACACACTCACTCACACACGCACAAGCATGGGTGGTGTGGGGGGTGGGTCTACTGGTACAAAACCAGCCAAAACTCAGGCTTAGTGGGGATAATCTGGTAGGTGTGTGCTCCCTTTATTGCGTCTGGTTGGCCCGCCCTGATGTCTGGATCCGGCTTTGGCCTAGAGGATGAGGCACTCTCTGTATTGTTTATTTTCTTTTTGTTGTCCTGACGATTTGAGAACTATATTTTTTATTCGTATTGATATTTTAGATCTTTCCAATCTGCCCTTTGGTCCTGATCACATCCTGCAGAGACGCTGATGGGACTCGGGGTCAGGAGGGCAAGCCAAGATTAATGCTAGAGAGTTGGAGGATGGGTGGGGGCAGGGATTTGCTGTATGTCCATCTCTGCGGGAAATTACAGCAAACACCGAATGTTTATGGGGTGGCTTGTGGTGGATGCTGGTGGCAGAGGGTGGGGCTCTCATTGGTTGCCAGTGAAATTCAGAATTGATTTTAAAGTTTTACTTTTTGTTTTTAAAGCACTCCATGGTCAAGACCCTCCGTATATTTCCGATCTCCTGTCCACTTACTCTGCCGCCAGGTCACTCAGGTCCACAACTCAACAACTCCTCGTCATCCCCCAGATGCCTAAAAACCAGAGGGGACCGAGCCTTTTCTGTAGTATCCCCCAAACTCTGGAATTCCCTTCCACTCCATATCAAATCCTGTAACTAATCCTGTTTCTGCCTTCCCTGCTCTACCTGTAAAGCACTTTGGGTCAACTGTTGTTCGTTTAAATGTGCTATACAAATTAAATGACTGGACTTGACTCTCCTCTCCTCTGGTGGACCAACAGTGTTTAGTAGTGTAACCATTTCACTCATTATTGCAGAGGTTTTGACTGTCAGGTTATACTTAGCCATTTCAGGATGTGATTTGTTAAATACGGAAATGACCCAGAGATGAAAGGATGTGCAGTGTCCTTATTTAAAGGTCACTTTGAAACCTGTGTGAAGCTTTTTTTCCCCCCCACCTCTGTGTAAGAGGAGATTTTTTGCAAAGCGTTAGATGAGGTGGTGAGGTGTGATGATGCTTAGTACAAGCTCCATTCAACTGCACGATTATGGTCAAAATGATCATCACTATTATTTTGATAAATCTTGAGATCATGATTGTTCATTGATTTTTTTTTTTTAAGGACAAAATGTTTTGATTGCACTTTCACATTTAAATAGACCGAGCACTGCTTTCCCTTTTATGTTGTGCTACATTCCTGCTAAACCGCTTTGCATCAAAATAAGTAGGGCTGGACCTAAATATTTGACTTTTTGGATATTCATTTGTTGGGTAGGTATTCTGTCTTTAATTTTAGGATTCAAATATTCTTGAGTTTTGTTTTTCAATACAGAATAACCGAATCCTTAAAATGGAATGCCTTTGCTTAAACTGAAAAACACGTCAACAATGTTAGGTGGAAAAAAACATGCATGCAGGCTGAGTCTTTCCTAAATCATACCGAATTGCATGGGATTTTAGTTGTGATTTTAGTTGTGACATTAATAAAATTGACTGGCCTTGACTACCTCAGCATATCCCTTGTATAGAATTGGCATTTGAAATGGATGCCGGATAGATGGATGGATGATAGAAACGTGCTGTCTATTTCTGAATTATTCTCTACTGCCAGGTCTATCTAGCTCAGTGATTACCACTCTTTGAGCAGCATTCAAGGCTGTTCCCGACTTGAGTTGAAACCGAGGTCTAAGAAGATGAACTAGACTAGATATATAGTTGAGTGTAGTCTGTCTGCTGAGCTGGCTCAGTCTGTCTGCGCGTTAATAGCTGAATAATAAGCGGTGTCACTGTGCCATGAAGCATAAATGGTGCAGTAATTATTGTGCTTTTTAGCCGCCTGATTATTACAGACATTGAAGAGAAATATACGCGTGTATCTTGGGTTAATGTATATTTGTATTGTCATTTGGATGCATTAAATGGCTCTATGTTTTCTTTTTGGAAGCAAGAAATAATGGTACATTCAACTGCGATGTGGGGCAGAACTGAATATTGAAAACATTTGTGTCTTACTCCAGTGGTTAGTGTGTTAGTGCTGAAACCAAACTTTTAATATGTTTATGTTGTTATATATTCCCCGCAGGATTTTTTAACAATGTTTAAGAGTGTTAAGATGTCTTTGTGTGGATGTTTCTTTTAATTTCATCACTCTTGTGGTGTCACCATCTCCTCTTCTCATTTAGAGAGAGACGCAAAATTCTAATTACGTCGGGAATTTGCACAAAGAAAATTCTTCTCTACTCTAAATTTAGACCCTTATATAAACGGACAGAATCTTTCCAAAAGTGAATTGGTTTGTTGTGGCTTCTTTTTGAAAAGGAACATACGCGCACAAGCCAAGCAAGGCTCTGACAAAATGTAAATACTGTAAATAGCATAGAAGGAGTAAACCGCAAACATAAAAGATGAATGGAAGCTGTCATAACTCCAATAGTGCACATTTCTTGATCTCTCACATTTAAAGTTATTTTTTTATACCAGCCTTCACTAAATTAAATTACATAAAAACTTTCTCATTACATGATTTTGAGATGCTGCAGTTTGCAATATTGTGACATTGGTTCTTATTGTCATTTGTACAGGACATATAATAATTAATTGCCATTACTCCTGCTTTACATAGCTGCAAAAAAATGTAAAATAATACATCGTCAATTGAACATCAAGAGACGTGCAATGGAAATCAAAAGCTCACCACAGGAACTGCACAGGATCATATGGTGATAAAAGCTCATTTTTTGGCCCACAACTGAAACCCCAAAACCACAATAATGTAAAGCTCATTTGTCTCGCTGTATGCTGTAGGTCCCACAAAGTTAGTTTCCCATCCACTGTCAACAGACCATCACATGTTGGACTCTTTAGCTGATTTCCAGCCAATTGGAGTTATTCGAGTTTCTTTAAGTGGCTATTGATTAGACTGTTGTAAACCAAACGAATAACAAGGTAAAATGGTAAATTGAGTGGAATTCCCTTCCTAGCTTCTCTGTAAACCAGTCCTCTGTCTTATTTATAAGTTGTCCAGTATGATTTCACAGATTGACACAGACTGAGATTTATTTCCCTTTCAGCTTCCATTTAAAAACACTCTGAATTCCTTCTCTGCTAAATTCATTTTGGGGTAATTCTTTTGTGATGCCTTTATAATGGGCTACATGTAATTGTATAAATATGATAAGGACAGGTGATTTGCACCTACAACTTCAGAGTTTGTACTTTAGCCTATTAAAGTAGCAGTATTCAGTGTTTGCACATTAACATGTCTATGAATAGCTTGTAGGATTATTAGTATTATCAGTTTTGGAGCCTGTGCACGTGCCTCAGCCCCCCTGTCTGCCTGCCTGCAATATACTATATTAGCCAAGTTGTAGTTTCTCACAATGGTTTGTGGTCAGCAGGAACATTTATTCAGACATTCACCTCCGCTAAACAAAACAACACTATTTGTTAATGGCGGTTCAGGTCAAGCTTGTTATGTCCTGCCACATTATGTTCACGTGTACTTCCTTGCACAGACTAAGGTGTCGAAGGTCTGCAAGGCTTCTTGCAAAACATAAGTACCTGCCAGAATATAAAAGCTGTGGAGTGTTTAGTCTTAGTTTTTTGTATCCTGTTAAGAAATATCCATCTACAGACGTATGCTGTATACATTAGTTGTGGAATGGTACACAGAAGTCACGGTTCGGTTCATACCTCGGTTCAGACATCACGGTTCGGTTCGGTACAATGGAGGGAAAAGCAAAACAAAAATGCAGAAGGCAATTTTTTTTTTATTGTGCATGTCTCAGGCTGTACCACTTAGTGTCATACAGTCTCTCCCCTGAGCTAGCTGCAACAGCCTGTGTGTAAAGTACGATGTAAACGGTTAACAAGTACCCCACATCATCTCCAGACTCCATCTGTAACTTGTAAACAAAATAAGACAATCAGCTATAAAACTGAAAATACAGCATCTCTTATTTATGAAAGTGCAAATTACGTAATAATAATAACCTTAAAAATAAAGACCTTCCCCCACAAAAGATAAAAGAAAGTATTCTTGCTATTAAGTGCAACAAGCATACCTTTCTAGTTTCCACTCTGCCACGACCTCCTGTGGCTTCTCAGCTAGGTGAGTGCTTGTGTGCTGCTCATACAGGGGCCGTGTCTGTAGAACTGACTATTTCATTTCCCACTCAGAGTCAATAAAATGAGCAGTCACCGTGAGATAGCTTTCCGTAGCACGAGAAGTCCAACCATCAGTCGTTAGTGAAACGGAGGGTGCAGCTGACAACTCGTGCTCCATCAACGTCCGTGTTTGGTTGTATATGGAAGGCACTAGTTGCCTCATGTGTGGACAGGATGGCATGTTGTAACGAGGTTTGAGTACATTAGGGTTGGGCGATGTCCCCTAAATTGGCAGTTGACGATGGTAGGGGCAGTTTTTTACAACTTGACCTACTTTCACTTAACTACGGTGCAGTAAAGTCAATCAGATGTCCGTGATCTGCATAACGACAGTACAGTGGGACGTTTGCCTTCAACAGAGCGACCGTAATAACCTAATATACCATCTTTACTGAGATTAAACTACATTGTTATATTTGCACTGAATAACGCATTCAATAAACAAACAAAACTTGCAGCGCACATAAAATAGCACCCTCGTGAATTAACCTACTGTTGCTAACGTACATTCATAAATCCTGTATAACATCGTCCCATACCTACAGGACGTCAGACTTACTTATTGATGCACGCACACAGTAGTGTCGACAAACTTAGTCCAATGAGGGGAGAAAGGAAAGTGTGATAGCGTTCTACGTTAACGTTTTTTTCTCTCTTACTCGAGACCGCTGTGTCCAACGTTACTAGCAGGTAGAGTGACTAGAGCAGGTAGAGGGGGAAAAAAAGTAGCTTCCACTTAAGGGGCCTTCCTTTGTGCGCAGCACAGCGCAAAGCCCGACGCAAGTGTCTTTGCTAGTTTAAGATCGACGCACTTGTCAATTTCCCATCCAGCGCCCACGACTAGGATTAGTGTGTGTCTGACAGGGTGGGGAGCGTGGCATCACGATGGTGGCTCTCCATCGTGATGTCGGCCAGCACAACCCTAGAGTACATACAGCAAATACTTGAAGCCAGGTTCGGAGCGGAGGAGAGACTAGCTACTCCACATATCATTCCGAGATGGGAGAAGAGCATGCTCTGGTTTATTGGCATTTCTTTAAACCAATCACAATCGTCTTGGGTGGTGCTACGCTCTGCACGGAGCCACTGTAAAATAGTCGTGCGAGAGAAAAATCAGATTGGACAGCTCTAGCTAGCTGTCTCAATTTACCATGCAGCGATCTGAGGAGCAGTCAACCATAGTCCTCATAAATCCATTGCAGTTTAAAATTCCAACACAAAGAAAGCGGATGGAAACGGACATACATGCATCTGGCGGAATTTCCTGCGGCACCGGAGCAATACCGGAAGTGGAACGTCAAGGATATAGACTACATCCCTTTACATACAGTGCATTTTTAGTAATGTTCAGAATACAATATTTGCAAAGTGCATTTGGGGTGCCACTTCATACATTGTCTCACTCTGTGTTGAACCTCCAAACTTATCATCTTTTGTGTCTCTCTCATCTCTGTCCATCTCTGTGTCATGCTGGCCTCAGAGAAAGGACTTAAACTGACAAGCCACCGACCAGCAGCCACTCGGCCACAAATCCCCCAGGCTGCTGTGATCCATCCTGACAGAAAGGGAGACACAGACAGAAACGGGGTGAAGAGAGGCAGAGCAAGAGGGAGTAATGGCTACACTAACAAAAGACTGTAACAGACTCAGAGGACAGAACATGTATTCTCTCTCTGTGCACAATGTAATAGCCAATGAACAGAAGTGTGTGTGTGTGTGTGTGTGTGTGTGTGTGTGTGTGTGTGTGTGTGCGTGCGTTTGGATGCTAATAAAGCGTATGATGGTGCCTTCAGGGCTGCTTTTAGACTCCTACTGGGTGAGCGACTGAGGGGGAGGCAGTTGAAGTGCCCGCTTCTATATTTTCTGTAATAAAATCAGATGTGTATATTAGACAAGCTTATCAGTAGTGCTTTTATTACCATTACTGTGCAGGGTTTCCCACAGCACTTTGCTACTACTTTGTTAAGGTGGCCGCCTAAGCAACGCACGCCTGCCGCCTTAACTACGTCGTCAAAAAAAAAAGTGAATGATCTAATTGGACTTTGGGTTAGATTTTTTTCACATTTTTTAGTGGTTATGAGGAGCAATATGAGAGAAAATTTGGTGATCACTGATCCTTGTTTAGGTACATTAAACCACGTTAAGCTTTTTCACGTTGTTCACTTGTTTCAACGAAGTGAATACATGACGATGTGAGTGGAACTCCCATCACCTCTCGCGCGTGGATTCTCAACGTCCCGGCTGTTGCCCGGTCTATGAGACACAGCCGTTGTCTGTTTTTTTTTCCATCATAACACGCTATTACGGTTAGTTAGCGTAGTTAAACACTACACACAGTGAAATTACGTGTCCTGTTTTTATTTCACGCATACTATCTGCTTTGAGTGAGTGGAGCTATGGGCTGAGCTCTGTTATCTCAGAGCTGTTTGTTTTGGAGAAGAGTTGTCAGGCGAAGTGGAAGAGAGCGTGTCACGGAGGATAATGGGAGCCATGCGAGTAACACTGTTATAGCACATGTTTTTAAAATATTTTACACCCCGCCTTTTTTCAGTGTCAATTTTTTTTTGTTTGTTTAAACTTTCTGTCACTGATTTTGGTCTGGAGTGGAGGGGGCAAGGAGAGCATGATTTACATGTAATCAGGAGAAAATGTAAGTCTTATGGACCCACAGCCCGCTGCTCTGAAGCCTGGCATCAACATCAACCAGCGTATGGTATGGTACCGTCTTCCATGAGTTCACCTGGAACTCCCAGACAGCAAGCATGTTTAATTAGTCTGTTTCTCTCTGCCGTTGTTTTTGCACATAGAACCGGTCTGGTTTAGGTTAACTTAACTGACGTTATAGATGTCAGCTAAAACAAGCGCTAAAGTTAGCTAATGTCAGTAGCTATCAGAGCTAACGTTAGGCTGTGACTGACAATGGCAGAGAGAAACACTTTACTTTTGGTTTCCAGGTGAAGTTGGGAAAGCTGTTGCTGTAGATGTAATGTTACCGTAAGGCCGGAGGCTAACTGCGGTCATTGCCAGACCTTGCTTCACAGCGCTGCAGAGGAGGGTCTGGCTAGTCCACACAGCATTCCGGGATGGGAGGGAAACGTGCACTGGTTTATTTGTCTTTTAAACCAATCACAATTGTCTTGGCAGGTGCTAAGTGCCGCACGGAGCCACTGCAAAAAAGCCTCGGGAAGGATCTTGTTTTGGTGGAACGTGTACGTTTAAAAGTTGTTTTAGTCGTGCAACAGAAAACTCAGATTGGACAGATAGTCCAGCTAGCTGTCTGGATTTACCCTGCAGAGATCTGAGGAGCAGTTAACCATAGTCCTCATACATCGACCAGAGTTTAAAGTTCCAAAACAAATAAAGCGTAATGTAACGGACATCTGGCCGAAAAAAGGACATACAGCGGAATTTCCGGCGGCACCGGAGAGTGGAAGGTCGTGGCTATAGACCGTCAAGCTGTCTTGCACGGCAACGGAGATGCTGGTGGGCGTTCGTCTTCTTCTACAGCAACTAGCGGCAGACTAGAACACTTGTAGTCGTATATTGCTCCTGTCAGGTCTGGAAGAATTGCATCCCCCGGTACATATGGTACTGTATAAAAACGAGTCACGTTTTCAGAATTTTGGTACCGAAGTACCGGTTCTCGTGACATCTCTTGTCCAACCATTTTTGTAACTGTCCGAAAACGACATCTGAAATTGACACCCACTTCACGCTGTGAATGGCTAGCCACGCGGAGGTGATTGAGCCCAGATTTCTTTTTTTAGCTACTTCTGTTTCTAGCGCTCCTTTTTCATTCTTGACAGTATTCATGTGAGCTGTTGAGTACAACACCATGAATTACTTGAGGAGAGACTGTGTGAAAATATGTGGTGTTACCTCATTTAAATGATTTAACCATATGATTAACACAACATCATAATGTTAGTGCAACATTACTCGACCATTATGTAGTGACTTGGCTCTCTGCGTTTCTAACCTCACAGCAGCTTGCTCCAGGCTGCAGCAGGTGTCAGAGACAGCTTGCTTACACATGCATGAGTACGCACAGCAGGAACAGATTCAAGGGGGAGACACACACCTGCCCCATAAGTTTGCCATGTAGCTATGGCCACACAAAATTCAGCACATCCACACATTTGCAAATGACACCCTGAGTTTTCTTCTTGCTAAAGTATGAATGCATGTTAGGGAATGATTGCTCAAGGGCTCAAATGGTACACTTAAAGCTTGGTGTATTAATAGGATTGCCATTATAACCTGGTAACATCTTGACAGGAAAGGAGTGAACAGGAGAATGAGGGATTAACAATGGAAGAAGACTACAGCTGGGAGGTGCTTGGTCTGTGTGGGGTTTGGCTCGCTAAAGGTTGAGGTTTCAGTGCTGGTGATAGTGGGGGTCGGGTGTTGATGGGAATGACTTCGAGGCTCATTCATGGAGCTAAAAGAATATTAATTTAAAGGCATATTTCTCTAACAGTAGGTAGAGGGAGAAAGAGGGAGGGAGGATTAGCCAGATCAAGAGAGAGGTTTAAAAAAAAGAGATGTTCAGACAGGCAGACTAGCAGGCTAGACTCCACATCGAGATCAAAGTGCAATTTCTTATTCCTTCTTCCGGATTCTGTTTGAAGCTGGATTTCTCGGAAAACCTCCCGACACCTCCAGCAAATTCTCTGCTGCCACAACACATAAAGGCATCGAGGTGCAGGGAGGGGGGGCAGGGTTGCTAGGCTGGCTGGCTGGCTGGCGAATGTCAGATGGGATTGGATACACAACAAGATGACTTCTCTGTATCTGCTCAGTGGATAACTGGTCCTTGGCCAAGTTAAAGGTTGCCATGTGTTGGCCATTCAAACTGTGTACGTGTTCACTGACTCAGTGTTTTGTTTTAAGCATACAGTTATGGTTATATTCCCAGCCCATGTTTCTTTACAGCAGATCCAGACTTTCTCTTTTGTGTTCTATGTTGATGTGCACTACAGTATGAATTATACATAGAAATAAATTGTAGATGTGATGGGTTTATTTTTATGCAACCGTTAAATGTCCCATGGCATGAAAATTTCACTTTATGAGGTTTTTTAACATTAATATGCGTTCCCCCAGCCTGCCTATGGTCCCCCAATGGCTTGAAATGGCGATAGGTGTAAACCGAGCCCTGGGTATCCTGCTCTGCCTTTGAGAAAATGAAAGCTCAGACGGGCCGATCTGGAATCTTGCTCCTTATGAGCTCATAAGGAGGAAGGTTACCTCCCCTTTCTCTGCTTTGCCCACCCAGAGAATTTGGCCCACCCATGAAAGAGAGACATCATGGCTTTCAAACGAGCAAAGTGGCAGTTGGTCAAGGCCCCACCCCCATCCTCCACCTTGCCCCCCCTTTCTCTCCTCCTCAATAGCTACAGACACAGAAATGGCACATACTAAAGAAAGCTCATTGTGGGACTGGCTCTAGTGGCTGTAATTCTGCACCAAGGCTGAATTTCGGGAAAGAGACTTCAGATACAGTATTAGGGGACCACTAAGGCCTATATAAAAGAGACTTCAGATACAGTATTAGGGGACCACTAAGGCCTATATAAAAGAGACTTCAGATACAGTATTAAGGGACCACTAAGGCCTATATAAAAGCATCCAAAGAGCACCATGTCATGGGACCTTTAATTGCAAGCATACATCAGTAAGGGCAGAAACAAGTATTCAATTGTTTGATTGATTAGTCGATTGACAGAAAATTAATCCGTTTTAATAATTGATTGTTTTTAATGCTAAACATTTGCTGTTTTTTTGCTCCTTAAAAATGTAAGGATTTCCTGCTTTCCTGTTATATTGTGAAATTAATATATTAGCGGTTTTGACAATAATCATTTGATATGAATTGATATGATATGAATGAATTACTAATTAAAAACTCTGCAGTTGTTAAAATACGTTGTACATGTCAGAAAGTTATCTAATGGATCTTACAGCAAGTAAATGGTCAATCGGTATTAGTTTAGTCTTTTGGGGAACTAGATAACAGTCTGAAGCGGAGACTGCAGCAGTCCATTCAGTATGTTACTGATTCATTCTAAATTAACGTTTTGACACCACAGAACATATTATTATTATTATTATTATAATATATATATATATATATATATATATATATATATATATATATATATATATATATATATATATATATATAATTATAGATATTTCCTGTGCTATAATAAAACAGAATGTTCCCCTGTCAGCGAATGGGTTGAGTTTTTCTGGTTGGAAAACAGTCTGGATGGAAAACCCATTTCCTCCTTCTGTTCTTGTTTGCCACTTCCTAGTTCAAACTTCCCAGAGCTACGACAAAGAAAGTAAAGAGGGTGGCCACTGTAAGCCTGGTAAATCTTTTACTATGAACAACATGCACTGCTGTAGTACTTTGACATAGCAAACTGCACTGTGTGTATGAATTCTGACAAAATATTAAAGGCTGCAGGTAAATGTTATTTTTTCAATTCATCTGCAGATTATTTTCTCAATCAATCAATTTTGTCTATAAAATGTCAGAAAATAGTGAAAAAACACAAATTATAATTTCCCGGAACCTATACGACAGCTTCAGATCTCTTAATTTGTCCAATCAACATTAAAACCTTTAAATATTCAGTAAATTATCATATATGACAAAGAACAGCAGGACATCCTTTGATCAGCTCGCACCAGTGAATGTAATGCAGTTTTGCTTGAAAAATGTTTGAAAGAATAAATCGAAAAAAGAGTGAGTAGAGAAATAAAAACCTAGTAAGACCTTGAGTTAAGATTATAGGTTCTTAGCTAGAGAGGTACCATTGTTGTTCCAACAGATTTTTCCTGCTTGCCATATTTGATTGATTGATTGATTGATTATTCATCCTGAGGGAAATTTTAGGCATGCAGTAGCTTAGACAACCATAACACAACAAACACACATATATCTCACATACATAAAAATCACTCACAGAAATTTAAAGAGTCAAAGGTGCTAAGGTAGACCGTGTGCAATGGTGGTAGTGCAAAAGAGAACAGTGTAGGGATTGATCAGTGCAATAGCTTATTATTAAATATTAACTATGACTATGAAAAGACAAGAATGTAAACCTAATAGAATTAGAATTGCTTGACAGAAAAGAAATAATATATGTTAAGAACAAAAACGGGGAATAAGTTATAAGATGCATATGTTATGACCAGAGTCCAGATTGTGTAGGAGGGCTAATATAGCCTATAAGACAGTCAGTACAGTACAGTCAGTCAGGTGTACAGCAGACAGAGATATAACGGTGGTAGAGGCTGAGAGAGACAGGCTCATGCTGAAAAGTCCATTTCTCCCCTCCCCCTTTGTGTGGTATTGAAGAGTTGGATGGCCCTGGGGACAAAGGACCTCCTCAACCTGTCTGTTGAGCATGACAGTGACAGAAGTCTGCCACTGAACATGCTAAACATCCTCTGTTTAAAGAACGTGCTGTGTAATGGGTGGCGGTCATTGTCTTTGATCGCCAGCATCCTACTCATGGTCCGTTTCTCTGCAGTTGTGAGTGACTCCAGCTCAATACCAACAACAGAGCCAGCTTTAACTTACCAGCCTGTTCAGTCGCCTAGCGTCTCTCTTCTTAATGCTGCCTCCCCATCACATCACAGCATAAAACAGGACACTGGCAATGACCGACTGGTAAAACATCCAGAGGAGCTTACTGCAGACACTGAATGAAGTTAACATTAATACTGTATGAAGGCTTACTGATTCAGAGCAGCAGTTTTATGACCACTAGCCACATAGTAAATTCTTCAATTCCAATTTTCACTATTTTACAAGCCATTATATTTGGAATTGAAATAAAGACTACAGTAGGCTAGGACTTCTAATGATTTACCTGCCACAGTGGTTGAGTTAAACAAACTTGGCAATAACCAAATTACAAATTATCATTTGTATACACCGTTTAAAGTAAAAGGTTGTTAACCTCTGTTTACACACTTAATCAGAATCAGAAAGGTTTTTATTGCCAAGTAAGTTTTTTTAACGCATACAAAGAATTTGTTTTGGTGTTGTTGGTGCACGTCACACATTCTTTAGATGGAATATTAAACAATATAAGTATAGGTATAAACAGTATAAGTATATGTACACAGTATGTATTAAGTCAAAAATAAAGAATAAATAAAGATATAAATAAAAAATAAAGAGCATTACAGCAGAGAGAGAACAGTGGCATGAAGGTGGAGTGTCAGGGTGGTTTCCATGCCTTGTTAATAAGGCTAGTGGCAGAGGGGAAAAAGCTGTTCATGTGACGTGAGGTTTTGGTCCTGATGGACCTCAGCCTCCTGCCAGAGGGGAGTGTCTCAAAGAGTTTGCTCACTAGAGGTCCTGGGAGGTCCTGGGAGATGGTAGTTCCCAGGAAGCGGAAAGACTCCACAGTGTCAATTGTGGAGCCACAGAGGGTGATGGGGGCAGGTGGGGCTGGATTCTTCCTGAAGTCCACAACCATCTCCACTATCTTTAGAGCGTTGAGCTCTAGATTGTTTTGCTTGCACCAGGTCACCAGGTGGTCAGCCTCCCACCTGTAGGCGGACTCATCACCATCAGAGATGAGTCCGATGAGGGAGGTGTCGTCCGCAAACTTCAGAAGCTTGACAGACTGGTGACTGGAGGTGCAACTGTTGGTGTACTGCTTGGATTTTCTTCTGGTCAGAATGTTTGAAACATAGAAACCACACCCATATACATCATCCACACCAATGGGCCAAGATCCAAGTAGGAACGAAGTGCCAATCAACCTTTGTGGCATGGAGTAAGTGTGCAGGCGTTACGTTTTCTTCATTGACACTTCTGATAGCTTTGCGCCTATGTGATCTGTGTATAATTACCCTCCTTCAACTGATAACCTGTGTTTCCCATTTTTACTTCAGTTAGGCTATGACTTTCACTCTTTTTTGGCTTCTCTCTTAATCCTTATCTCCGTCTGTCCCTGAAGAGTTAAAGGAAAGAGGTCAGGGAGGATTTTAGCCGATCCTGTTAGAGACATGATGATGATGATGATGATGATGATGAGCTGATTTGATGATGAGCTGATTTATTTCCTGGTTAATGTCGCACAGAATCCGTGTTTAGATCGGCTGTCCTGTCTTCTTCGATGGAGAAGACTGGCATTAATACAAAACATCTTCAACACTCTCAGCACTGGCACTCAGACAGCGTGTTGGCAGCTAATTCACTGGCATTTCATCCAAGCATTTAGTTGTAATTGAAGTTGGCATCCATAGAAGGCAACTTGTCACGCTGTAGAGCTGGCATTCAAAGGATAGCCTACTACATTAACCATGTAATGTGTTTAAGACTGGCATGGCAGACATATTAGCTATAGTTGTAATACATTTCACCAATTTAGGTCAACATGATGCCAACAACATCTCCTGAGTAGGTACCCTTAGCGATTTTTGAGGCCTTTATTGAAACTTGAAGACTTAATATGCTACTGTACTTTTTATTGACCAATGCAAGCGCAAACCGAAAGATCAGATTGTGTGATTGTTCATAATTGTTAAGTTATCGAGACAGGTGGGGAACTGTTGATATACAGACATTTAAAGATGTGTACCTGGGAAAAACTCCCTGTCCCTTACATAAAGATGGCATTACATATTTTTCGTCAACGCCACACTCAGAATTTTCTGCTTGTATGCTGGGAATTTTAAGTCCATAATTGTTCCAGAAGTGAATGCAATGTACTCAAAAAAATCAGTTAGACTTAGTTAACAGTATACAATAGGGACGCAGGGTACGTTTCAGCTTTAAAGTAACCAGCAGTAAACTATGCCTTTTAGTATAATTGAGCTCACAAGGTCACAGTTAAGCTCTCAGGTAGGGTTGGTGGCAGTGCTTTGCTGGAGGTTTGTGTTGTCGTCTGGAACAGAGGTCAGGTTTGTGTCGGGCATAGGGGAGGAAGTGGACAAAGGCTATTTGGAGACTGGTGCTAATCTGGTTAGTGTGGTTTCCACCCTCTCTTTTCTGTCTCCGAACACCACTATTGCCATACTGGTCTGATGATGTGCCCAACAGTCTACAAGTCCACAGTCAAGACTCAAGTAGTGGAATTGTTTTGGTTCATTATTTGAGAGCACTGCATTCTGAAGAGAGAGTCTTTGGCCAAAGCTGATGGAAAAATGTGTGCGCAAAGTAGCCTCAGCATTGTTGCTTTAGTATGATTGATTCACAACCTCTTGACATATAGATAAAGACTAAATGTTCTTTTTCCAGTGTTTGTGTTGCAATGGCATTTATTTTGTCTTGTACCAGCGATGACCTCAACTGGGACAATTGAGTCTCCCAGGCAGCTCAGAACAACTACAACAGTAGTCAGGTTCACTATATATTTTTGTGGGAATTTTTTGGGGATTTGCTAAACTATACATTTTTGGAAAGATTATTGTATAAGGAGTCAGAAAATCAATGTTTGCATTTTCCAAGATGTCTATGTGGCGGCTATATTGAATTTCTTTAAAATGGCCGCCGTAAAACTTTAATTTGTAATATCTCGGCTTCTGAATAAGCTGGGATATTGATTTTTAACTGCTAAACCCACATTTTTAGGGTCAGGGAATCCAATGGTGCTAGTTAAAAAGCTACAAGACTTTACCACATTAACCCATAGATGCATAAGTGGGTCGAAAATGACCCGGTGTGGTTGTTTTCTTGCAATATCATTGTAGTGAAAAGTTGTTTGCATTTAATATTCCATGTTCCTCAAAAACCATGTTTTTTTTATCATCCCATTGAAATACAGCCACAATATGGGTAAAAAAAAAACTACACATCACAAGCACTTGGTCAGATAACTCGGAGTTCCTTTTATTGAAGAGTTTAAAAGTAGCTAATGTAAAACGTGGATGTTCTGGAAGTATCAACATGCACATTTAGACCACAGTATGATTAAGCAACCTTTTTAATTAGACAGTTTCTATACCAACCTGATCTCACAGAATTCCGTGAAATGAACACGGCTCCTTAACTCAAAATCTGTGACAGTTTCACGGAATCGCCAGAATATGTAAATATGTATCTAAGGTAAAATGAAAATAATACTTACTATACATGTGTTAGATGCTCTGTAAAACAATGTTCTTAAAGGGGTGATACAATGCAAAACCGAGTTTACCTTGTCATAGTTGAATTACGACTGTTTGGTGGGTAAAATAGACATACATAAAACTTCAAAGTTCCATTGACAACTCTTTCCTTTGCAAATCCCACAATTTGAAACTGCTACTGAAAACGGGCGAATCTCAACAAAGCTAAAAGTTGACGTCAACTCCTCAACTCCTACCTTATTTGGCTCTACCTTCTATCTTTGTAACGCCCCAAAATTTACATAGGCCACTGAGTGATCTGAGGTCAGTTAGTCTTCTGAATAGTTCGCGCAGATCTCAGAAATTTTATACATTGTTCGTCTGCTATTCCATTACTAAATTCACTTCTGAGACTTTTTTATGCGAGAAATCAATGATGTAGATCTCAAATATGGGCCGTTTTACTAGCTACAGGGTGAGTTGTGATTCCTTGGTGGAGGTTTTTTATGTCCCAAGGTTAACATTCCAACAACACTAGTTGACTAATGAAAGTGATGAATGTTTTAGTCATGCTGCAGCTGCTGCTCACGTGTGTGTGTGTGTGTGTGTGTGTGTGCGTGTGTGTGCGTGTGTCGTCAGAGCTCCTGAAGTCCGACACGTCTTACCAAATTTGCAATTAGCCATCAATTTTTGTAAATGGCCCATATTTGAGCATTACATAGTTGATTTCTCGCATAAAAAAGTCTTAGAAGTGAATTTAGTAATGAAATAGAAGACGAACAATGTATAACATTGCAGTGTCTGAAATATGAGACCTGCTGTCTCGTCTCCAATGCAGTGTATGTGGTTCGCTCATCCAATCAGAATCTAAATATTCATGAGCATACCATATTTGGAAGAAAAGCTGTCGTTCCAAATAGGGCCATATTCACAGGGTATTCACAGACCCATAGAATAGCACCTGGGCCATTTTCAGCCCAACCAATGTTACATACCGTATTAGGAGACCTTACGGAACAGTGTGAAATACCCTATATAACCATTCTATCACCCCTTTTAAGGGATTACACTTCTGATATAGCAAGTCTGAGGAAGAGCCATCACACTCAGCACCCATTCTAGTAGGTTTGCAATGTGCATGTCTTTATAATCATTCCCACAATAAATATTACATGTTTTAATGAGTGATATAAAAAAATCTTTATTTTTTGAAGAATGGCTGGAATATGAAATGATAACTTTTCATAACAAAGATATTGCAAGAAAACAACCACACAGGTCATTTTTTACCTACTCATGCATCGAAGGTTTAATATGGTAAAGTGTAACTAGCACCATTGGATTCCATGACCCTTACAGTGTGGGTTTAGCAGTAAAAATCAACATTACAGTTTATTCAGAAGTCGAGATATTACAATTTTAAATTTTACGCCGGCCATTTTTTAAACTTCAATATGTCCGCCATATAGACATCTGAGCAAATGCAAACATTGATTTTCTGACTCCTTATACAATAACCTTTCCAAAAATGTATAGTTTAGCAAATCCCCAAAAAATTCCCACAAAGGTTAAAATCTGAATAGAATGAACCTGACTACAAGCCACAACAGAAGGAAAACTACTCTGTCATTCTCTGGCTCTAGTTTCCTTCTCTGTGTCTCTCACCTTGTCTATGAGAGTATGTATGTGTGTATCTTGGTGTGTTTCTAGCATCCTGTGTTCTCTGCACTGTGTAAAGGGAAGGGCACTAATTCTCTTACATTTCCTGTTTTGAAGAGGAAGCCTGGGCTCTGTTTCTCTCATGGTCATCATATCATGGAACCCTATTAGATGACTGGACCACCTGTCATTTTTAGGGCTGCAACAAATATTGTTTTCATTAGAAATTAAGCAATCACTCATTTTCTCAATTATTCGATAATAGTTTGGTCTATCAAATGTCAGAAAATAGGGAAGTTACAATTTCTTAAGTGCCTTTAAACTAGAGTGTGACAGTTTGCTGTAAAAATGAATTACGAGGAACTACTTTCTATGGCTGAATAATATGAATATTATACTTATCAATTAATATCTTGATCCTTATGTTTAGAAAGCCTTAACCGGTCAATTTTTCAGACAAAAATGCTCATGATAATTGAATGTCAAAATTGTGTGCAGGTAATTTTCATGTTTATGGACTAAACAATCACAAGTTAACAAAAAAGGACAAAGTGGCATAGGTAGTGACTGTCTGCACCCTAAAATCACTACACAGTGGATGATGGTGGTTGCTCACCTGAAATGGTTTCCAAAATAAACTGATGATGTATAAATAATCTAATTTTTCTTTCCACGTTTAATCTTCACTTTTCTATTTCTTCTAATGCTTGTTGCAGTATATCTCAACATCACGAATAAAGCTGTAGAGGAAATGCTACTGGGTATGGATACTTGTGGTGTCTGTGTTCTCCTGTGTTTTTCACAAGAATGTTATAAAACTAGCCGAAAACTTGGTGTTTTCCTTCAAATTACGAGGTCCGTTTTAGCCAGAGCAGGGCATTTCTGGTCTAGTGTCCTCCACTCGGATTCCAAGTCAGATTACCCCACATTCCTGCTGTGGATTTTTCCAGCGGCAGCAGGCAGTCCACAGGATGATTTCACCCCACAGACGCTCCTTCAAGTAAAATTAAAAAAAAAAAATAAAAGAGAGAGTAAAACCTCCCCGGTTGTCTCTGTTCGCTGTGTCAGCAACAGGCGTGGCAGTGCCAAACTCTGAGCGGGAGAGAGGTTGGAAGAAGGTTACAGAGAGTAGGTGGAGGGGGGAAGAGTGTGACAGAGCATACAAGTTACTAACAGAAAAATAATGAAAGAAGTAAAGTTAATAGGTGTAGACAGAGGAAGAAATACTGTATGAGAGACTAAAAAAAAAACAGACAGGCAGAAACTGAACTTCCTGCCCCTTGTGGTTGCCCGGCTTCTTTGTGCCTGTTGCTAGGCTACAATAGCTATGTAGCTTGGGACAAGAGGAAGGAGAATGTGAAAGCCTCAATGATGTACAGTGTTTCTCTCTTTTATTTCTAGAGCCACATAATTTCTAAACTATTATAGGCAATCTTACAATTATATAGACAGTAATATGATTTGACCCACAGACACTCTGTTAGCGGTAACGAGCATGTAACTAAATATTTTTTTTCATCAAGTAACACAATTACTGAAATTTAAATGAGTTTGTTACTCGCGTTACTCTCTTTTGTGAAAAATGAACGCTTGCAGACAAGAAGATAGACAGGCCTACTTTAGCTTCTGATCTAACCTCGCAGGACCTTATGGTGGCGCAATGATACACCAATTGAACAATGAACATTACACCACAGCGTGGCCGATAGTGGGGATAGAATGAGCTTTCTCTCCTGGAAGTATGGACATTGTAAAATAACGAAGGAGGCAGTTTATCATTTAGTCTTCTTTACTCTGAACTCCCGATGCAAGTAACAAGTGAGCAGTGACACACACGTTTTGGGTGCTACCGTATATGTCACAGTATATGCGCAGGCACATGTTAACTACCGTATGTATCACAGTATATGCGCAGGCGCATTCTAACTACCGTATATGACAGACATTACTTTTCGCTCGTCGAAATTAAAGACAAAAATGTAGTGGTGGTGAGTTGTCAATTATGTGCAGGTGTAAAGAACCTATCCACATCTAAGAGTAGCAATTCTTAGATGACTGAGACAGTTATTTCGTTTCAAGTATTAAAAGGGACTTTTGTACTACTGCTTGATTTGAAGGCCTGTTGCCCTGTTGATTACACTAAATAGGTCTATTTATTGTGTTTGACTCTTTAGTACTGTTCATATTTACATTTAAAAAGCAGACATAAAAGTAACTTTTGATATACAATAATTGGTAAAGTAATTCAATTACTTTTAAAAGAAGTAACTGGTAACTGTAACTAATTACTAATTTTCAGTAACTTGCCCAGACTGCAAGTTTCATTCATTGTCTTGTTGAAGATATTAAGTGAATGGTCAGATATTTTAAGTTTGTTAAAGCATGACCAATACTGGATTTTGAGGCAGATATGATTCCAGTATTTGGGAGTAGTGCTTAAACAATTGGTTGATTGAACGCTTAGACACAATTTTGATGTACTGTACAATCGATTGAGTTATTTATCAAGCAAAAATGTCATTTGTTGGTTTTGCTAAATGAAAAATTGCTGCTTTTCTCTGTTTTAAATATATAATGTAAATTATGTAAACATTGAATATCTTTGGGGTTTGGACAGTTATTGGGACAAAATAACCAATTTGAAGATGTTGCTATGAACTCTGGGAACAGGGTGACATTTTAGGCAACTAAATAACTAATCACTTAATCAAAAGAATAATCAACAGATTAATTGATGCTGAAAATAATCATTATTTGCAGTCTTACTTAAGAGTAAAAATCTGATAACTATTTGACATAAACAAACATTTTTGATAAGGATATGATATCACATAAATCCATCGCGATATTTGAGGTGATGCCTTGAAAGTAGCATACAGTAGCAATGTAGCATCATTATGATCTGAAAATATTGTTTTATTCTTCCTCCAAGCTCTTTTCTTAATATGCTCTCACCCCTTACTTTACTCTGATGCCTTAAATCCAGCCAGAAACCGTTAACATCTCCTTTTTCTACAGCTGTTTATCAGCTCAGTTCCCTCCATTCCTCACTTAAACTATATGACTTTCTTCCTCTTGCTTCTCCCTGTTTTCCCCCAACTCGTCCTGCCCCCTCTCCACCATCTAACTCTCATTTCATTCTAGTCAGGACTCTGTGTCATTGTTAGGGCTCTTTTTGTTGCCAGGCTTTATTTAGCCATTGTTGAACACTTTGTTGGCCTCTGACCACCATTCAGCCAGTTTCTGATGAGCAAAGTACTATTACAGGGCAAAAAGAAAGCCATTATGCACTAGCACAGATCTCCATTAACTTTATGTCTGTGAGATTTGGAGGAGATGATTTCATCTTGTTTTTCTGTGCTTTTCTTTTTCTTTGCTCCTTCTTTAAATTCCTTCCATTGGATTCTTCCTTGGGATGGGCAGTTTGACACTCATTAAACAGGAATGAAGATGCAAGTGGGGTGTGTGCGTACTGTTTGTGTGTGTGTGTGTGTGTGTGTGTGTGTGTGTGTATTTTTGCTTGTGTGCGTGTGTGTTTGTGTTGTTTTTAAATCGTTTTGCTCCATGAAGGGTCAGACCTAATGTATGGGGGAAAAGTAAAAGGTTCTGACTGTTCTCAGTGACGTTTTACAGTACACACAGTCACACACACTCTCGTACACACAAACACTTGTACCCTCAGTCACTGCACTGACACATTCAGATGTGATGAAAGCCATCTGTTAACATAGACAAAGGGAGTGTTTCCAGTGTGTGTGTGTATGCCGGGTCTTCTTTGTCAACCCTAGTGCTGTGTCATGTGTTGGCCCATGTTTGCTTTTATAAGTGGTTCCAAATGTGGGCCAGTGAGTGCCTCCGTTAGTTCCTCTCTGTGTGTGTGTGTGTGTGTGTGTGTGTGTGTGTGTGTGTGTGTGTGTGTGTGTGTGTGTGTGTTCACTATCATGACTCCCACATGCGAGGGAGTTCCATCACAGCATAGCTGTGTTTATGGTCCACGGAGCTGCTGCTGGCAAACACACAAAGGTTTTCCCAACATTATCCTTGTAACTATAAAAGCAAATGTTTGTAATCTTTTCATCGTCTTGGACATATAAACAAAACGGATTTGTCACCACGTTACACATTTTTTAGGACTTATGAAATTGAAAGTTTTGAGTCTTTAAGTTGTAATATGAAGAACCCAAATCAAGCAATTTGGCTTAATCCAGTTTACTAAAACAAATGACATATATATATATATATATATATATATATATATATATATATATATACATATATATAATATACACACACACACACACACACACACACAATAGATTCATTCCCTGATTTTGAATGTGGGCAAATATTTTAAACCACTGTCAAATGTAAGTATTAAATTGTGGCTTTAATATTACCTTATTTCCTTCTTCATTGCCTTCTGTGGATTAACGTGTGTTAAAAATAAAACTGACAGTGAATGGCTGGCATTTAGTTGGTGGGGGGTCTGTGTGTCAGCCTGTACTTAAACCACCAGCAGGGATATTTATACAAGTGGTGGCAATTAGTGTGTGATTGAGAGGTATGTAGAAACTCTGTAAGTGTGTGTGCACGGATGTGCGTGTGTCTTTTAACATTTTGTCTTTTGAAACGGCTATAGTGGATGTGGTAGAGTACGTTTTGGATTGCCCTGAAGCACGCATTCGTGGGCATCATGCTGCTAATAGGAAGTGGAGCTTTGTGGCCAATAAAACGCTGTTCTGTATCTGAAATCACGTTGAACATCTGATAGATTTCAATACTGTATATACAATACTCTTTAACAAATTTTGCTCTGACAGTGCGGGTGGCCACCAGCTTTTTACTTAATAAATAATGTAAACTCTTATTCATTTGTCAAAATTTGAATAGATTGGAATATAGTGCCATCATCATCATCAGGTTAGAGTATTATTTTTCCATTACTTTGGTTTATGACCAAATGCCTGCAAAACTAACGACATTCCCATCATTCTCAGCTGTACTTTGTATTTATTGCTAATAATTAGCAAATGTTAGTATGTTAACATGCTGAGGTAATATGGTGAACATGGTAAACATTATACCTGCTAAACAACAGCATGCAATTCTTTTTCATTGTGTGCATGTTAGCATGCTGACTTTAGCATTTAGCTCAAAGCACTGCTGTGCACAAAGTATATCCTCACAGTCGCTAGCGTGGCTGTTTCATGTATACAGCTTTCTAGTATGTTAGTAATGTGTAGGGTGACCAGATGTCTCAATTTTTTCAGGATGTCTTGTCAGTCTAGTAATGTGACATACAGTATCAGTATTAAAAAAAAAAATACTAAATCTAATTTAACCCTAGATGGTGTGCATATTAGTGTGCGCGCTCACACGTTAATGTATGTATTTGCATCAAGTATGCATTTGTCTCCTGCGTGTGTGCAGGGATGTTTGTGTGAGTTAGCCACAGCCTGGTGGTTGTCTTGAGCATCTTGGCAGCAGCTAGTCCTGATGACGTATCTACCGGACAGACAGCCAGCTTAGCTGTTGGTAGGTGATGAGATAAAACATGAAACTTTCATAAAAAGAGAAAAACTTTCTCCCCATTTTCTCTGCCAATCTCTCACTCTTTCTTTCGATCTCTGAAGTGACGTTCACTGTTGTATCCAACTCAAACTTACAGTCTTGAAACGGTCTTGGATATGATTTCTCTTGCGCCCTAACAAAAACATTTGAAATTGGACTTTCTTGTTTGTGCCCAGTTGGAATACACACTCGCATGCCATTTTTCAAGTCAACTATAAAATTAACACCATGCCACAATATTTCAATGACTGAAGAGGCTGAATTTGATTCTACTGCGATTAGTAATCCACCTTTACCCTCTAAACATTAACCCGTTTTACACAGCACGCAGGGGCTCCATGACAATGTATTTGATGGTATAGACATAATGTTACTGGACAGCGGTGAGCTTTTTTTCTACTGTTCTCCAGCTGTGCTGCTGGATCATATTTCAGGCGGATGATGGACCTGAAATGTGGATCTGTAACAGGATCTACATTCTTGGCCAGATTTGACCTTAATTACTGTGCTTCACTGTAGGCACAAGAAAAGCGATGAGGCAGTATATGTTGTGCGTCAATGAACACCGACCCAGTCTACTTCCCAAAAAGCTGACTGAACAGAATGGACAGACGAAGGGTGACCTCTGACCTCTGCTTCACCCCCAATCTGCACTCACCATGGCAACGCCTAAAAGAAGCCATCTCCACTTCCTCGCCCTCTCTCTCTCACACTTTCCCTGTTTGGGGTGCTTATTGTGGGCATGCAAGTCGTGTTTCCTCCCCGCTAAGTGTCAAACTGACCTTGTGTTCTCTGTCTAACAGGAATTCCCGGCCATGTACTGTTGGGTCACTTGATGATGTTCACTTACATTGGGCATTCTTTTTTCTTTTTTTTCTTTTTTTTTTTATACTTTTTTTTTATACCTGTTTTATTGTTAAGAAAGGAAAGAGGCTGAGCAGGGATTCCATTAGATTCCAACTCACAAGGTTTCAATTAGATTGTATTTGTTTCAGCATAAAGCTGTCAGGATGCTACAGTGATGATATTCGAGTTCGACAGTATTGACCTTTTCAGTATAAGCTATTGTCTTTCTGTGTATGTCCCTCCCTCTGCCCTTTTCCCTCATACACACTCACGCATGCACGCACGCACGCACGCACGCACGCACGCACGCACACACACACGCAGAAAACAAGAGTATTTAGGGGTGAGGTTGTTGGCTGTCAGATATTTGGGTCAGTTTTTCAGGCCTCTGGCAGCGAAATCCAACCTTCCTTTACTGTACTCTACTGTGTTGTGTCCAACTCAACCTGCTAGTGTTGCAGCACTGCTCTCCTTTGCCACAGCTAGGCTCCACAGTGCAGCGGTTCACTGCATATAAGAGTAGAAATTAGAGTGTGTGAATGTAAACAATGGTAAAAAAAAAAAAACTAAAACTAAACTTAAATTGGCCTATGTGTCGTCTCAACTATTGATATTGGTATCGTCTGTAAAAATATAGTATCGGTGGGGCTATACTGTAAATCCAAATATCTTTTACAGTACGAGAGCAGAGCACTGACAACAATTGAGACAACATAACGTACAATACATAATATAAACATGACATTAAGAATGTATTGACTTTTCCTTTCTTTTTATTTAGTGCAGGTTCAAATAGTCTATTAAAGAGTCAATATTCCACACAAAGGACATAGTGTTTATGCATACAATAAAATATGTTCAGTATTTTTTGGCAGTTAGAAAACTTTATTATAAATTCTTTTACCCACAGCCGGGCTGAATGGAACTCAACTGCCATGAAACCGTGCGAACCAATGTTACATCTATATCCACTCAGCAAAATATTGTACCTCTACTTGCTTGGCTGCTGCGTCATGTAAAGAATTAGATGAGGACACTGAAATCTGAATGTGTGTGTGTGTTTGTCCCACTTGATGAATAGGATTTCTATTCACATGCTTGTGGAACAAAGCTACTGCAGAGTTCAAGCTACTGCTGGATATCCTGTTGATATCACATATATAGGCCCATTCTTTCGACTGTGTATGTGGGTGTGTTTGTGAGTTAATACACATAGCAGCCGTTGTACAGTGCTGCTGCATGGTTGTGGTTAATTACAGATTCCCTTTTGTGTAGCTTACAGTGCTGTGTGTGGATGTGTGTGGTTTTCCTTGTGCTTTTGTGAGCAGGATGCCTCATTCCAGCAGTATCCAAACCCCTGTCCTTCAAATGTCGTTGTTAAGCTGCTTACACACCAACCAGACGGCCGACTGTCGGCAGAAAAGGCAGTCGGACTGATCAGTCGGGTCCCCGAGGTTCAAAAAAATGCCTCAAAACACACTGAGGCGACGCCGACTTGAGCGTACGTTCTGTGCGTGTACGAAACGTAATACGTCTCCATAGCAGCAGGCAGCGCTTCTCTGTATTGTTTCCCAGAAAATGAAAACCGGCAGCTGATAGGACGAACGCGTCACGTGGGTCTTTTTTCTCCAGAAATTCACAGCCAGACTGTCATGGCGGCTTGTTCAGAATACAATCTCATATTGTAGTAAAATAGTTCACCGAAACGTGTTTCTGAAAACATTTTAAGCGAGAAATAGGCCATACAGTTGCTGAATCTGTCTTCATTTCAGATCGACAAAGTTCAGTTTAAAAGATTTTCGTCAGATTTTGAGAGGCGCATCCGCTCGCCATGCTCATCCCGACTGCCCTGTCTCCGACTGAGCATGTCGGGTCGGCCAAAATAAAGGCCGACAGCTCCTCCAACGGACGACGGCACGGAACACACCGAACAGACTCGAGTCACTGACCTCGCCAGACTGTCCAACGGCCGATAATCGGGTTGGTGTGTCAGGGCCCTTAAGCTTGACAGGATTCCCCTCACCAGTATTGATACACGTGACAAGTAAACCAGAAAGGAGTGACCAGATGTAAAAACTAAGAATTAGAAACCACTGTTTTGCATCACGCTGACCACCTTTGGCCCTTTTGTCCTAAATAGCCCTAATTTCTAAGTTCTGGAACATAGCATCATTACTACAGTGAAGTTCAATTGTCTAAACCACTTTATTTGGACGTACAAAAAGTGCATGCACCTGAAATGTCAGTAATAATCTCTCATTGCACGGGGAAGCTGTTTGGCAAGTGTAGTGCATCAAAGTTTAACGAATAAGGTTGTTTACAAGTAATAAGTAGTCATTTTACTCTTCCTTCATTTTCTTTTCCAAATAAGTTTAAATATCACAAGATCTTTTTAGCAATGTTGCCACGTTCTCATTCAGTTTGTTTGTGTATTTGTACATGTCTCCACTGGGCTTTGTCATGAGCTCAGGAGGGAGTGAAAGGGAGAAGAATGGGTGGAATTCTGTCGTACAAGTGTGAAAGAAGAGGACAGAGAGGCGAGTGTCAACAGGGGTCACTTATTTTTAGCGGTCACTGTCCTCAGCTCTCCTTCCTGCCTGGACAAGGACACGCGTACATTGACACACAAACACAGACTCAAACACTAAATAGAAGTGACAGCATGGCATCATTCATGCGTTTTGCATCTGGGAACCCCCAACAATGTGGCTTTTTTTCCCCTTCAACTGCAAATCTGATATTGCATTTTCAAGACGTTGGAATATTTTCCATCCAATGGTTGATTTATCACTTCAACAACAGACCTACGCAGCAATACCAATGATGGAATGCTGCTGGGCAACAAAATGTATAATTCAGCTGTGTCTGGTGGTTCATTTACATGGACTGTGCACATTAATGAATGTATGAATAGGCTAAATGGAACAGAGTTAGACCAAAATCGCTAATGTCAGGGCAGCCCTGGAGCCTAAGGGTTAAGACACTGACCATTAACTTGTGTGTCCTCATTTCCTGTCGTCTCTCTACAAAACTGATTTGGTAATGTAATAACAGGTCTCTTTTAGTCTTTTTAGTAATTTGGACAAACTGATGCAAATGGCAGCTGCAAATAGTGGTAACAAGTCCACACCTCAGAGATTATAAGATATGAATATGTTTTAACTTGAGCTTGAACTCGTGAATCACTGCAATGAAATAACTACAGTACCATAAATGGTAAGGCATCAGTTCTCGCTACATCTGTTCTAAATATACACTTTTTTACACAAAAGCTTGTCTGGACGATGTACTTGTTGTGGCATGTAATTCCTTCTTTATTTTGTAGTAATTCATTTGTGTTGACGAGATCTTACAGAATCATTTTGGCCAACAGTGTGTTTTTGATTTAGAAAAATAGTCTGAGTGAGCCGAGACCCCTCAACTCTGTGAGCCGATATGTGCTTGTGCATGTATGAATTTACAGTATATGTGTGTTTGCATGTGTCTAAATAGGCTGCTTAATTGGGAACATAGCTATGGGGAGTGAATATGACATGCATGATGTATCTGCATACGAGCCAGAAAACATTTATTGCGTTACCTCATCACATCGTTTGCCAAAATGTACAGTGAGACATCCTCCAAGGGCAAGTAAGCTTAACACAAATGCATGCTTGCAAGTTGTTGTTTTTTATCGCAATTTTGAGTGATGCAACCTAAAACTAATTGTTTCCAAAGTAGAAAAAAAGTCATACTTTATTTGTTTAGTTGTCAATTTACTCAGTGTGTCAGCACAAATAGAGTGGACAGTAAAAGTACTTGGGGCATGTAAATACTACATGGACCTTGTCAAATTTGAAAACATATTATTTAATTAGCAACTCTGTCAAGTAACTGACAAACAATAATGCAATCATAATAGTTTCTGTTTTCTCTCATGGTAACTTTTGCAGAATTATTGCAATGCTCTGAACACAAGGAAGGACAAGCCTTTTATATAGTATTGCCCATAGTGTAGAATGTGCTACCTTATGATGTAATGTAACAAGACACCACACATTAATGTAAACCATATCCAGAATGAAGTGCATACATTTTAAAATGACGAGAATAAAAGCAACTTGCATAATTCACACATGCAGATTTTCAGCCTTTAATGTCCACAGAAACATTTATAAATTACCCTTATTCTCATAGGTTACAAATGAGAAAATTTGAAAATCAAAGTGAAGACTAAATGGTCCTTGAGAATCAGGACGGACTATTTAGTTTCAAGCTTCTGAGACAAAGTTAGCTAACTTTAACAAATCACAATTAAACAACCATTTCATTATTTTGTACATCAGAATATTTCAGGGTTTCGTTGAGCTGTTTTGTGAAACTGACACTCTAAAGTCACCATAGAATGCACTAATGCACAATACTGAAGGCAATCCACTTCCCACTTCTCCCAGATCAAACGATCATACCATATGACTCTTTACCTAAATAGAAATTAACTGTAACGTTTAATGACTTCACTTTTAAACGAATTAATGTGAACCTTTTGGATGCTTATTTTACTGGTGCATAAACTGTGGTAAATGCTGTACTTTTGCCCACGTAAAATGTAATGGTCTGACCTAATGTGCCTCTGCCAGTATTTAGTATTGGAGGTTAGGGGATACTTCACCAGGCAAAATCTATTAAAAATGTTTTCATAATGTTTAAATGCTCTGCTTGAGGTATATTTAAATTTATGTCAGTTTAAACAACCTCATACATTTGAGTTTGATGCTAAATTAAAGATATTTGTTTTGATTAAGTTAAAAAACGTGGTCAACTATGACTCAGCTGTTTAACTATGAACTGACAATATCCAGCTCTGTCTTTTTTAGGGGGGTCATGTTGTGCTGGTCTTAATGAGAACAGTTTGTTGCTGTGAATTCACAAAGTTAAAGTCTAGAAACACAATGTAATATGTAAGTATATCTAAGATTTCCAGAGGTGACTTCTGGTCCTGTTTGGTCCTCCATTTTAAGAGGTGATTTTCAGACGTGTGTAACCAGTAATTTAAGTAACATATTTGCAGAAATGGGAAAAGTTCCAAATCAAAAGTGGATTGTAACGTTTTAGCTTTTATTCTCCACAACCAACTGTTCAAAATGTTTTCTGAGCTGAAAAAACAAAAAAAATAAATTAATGAGTTTTTCAGTTAACAGAGGCAGTTTCATTTCAGCTCTGACAATAAACCATGTACTATCAAAACAAACAGGGCATTAATCTCTTTTGTGTTGAGCATGAATTCTGGCTGTTCACGGAAAAAAATCTACCCTAAAATACTTGAGCTTAGTTGAAAAAGCTGATATTGTATTAGTGATGTACTCTGCATTTCATCAACATCAAACACGTTTTGGGGTGAGTCCCTCTGAACCGGAGAACAGGCTTCTCTTTAAATTGACTTTGCACAGACGTTTGAAAGTTGTACAGGAAGAAATTCATAACAGACCAATATCTCCACTCACAGTCAAGCAGCAGTCACCATGTCTGAATATTGAAGACACTGTTAAAGTTCTTTCAAATGTGTGTGTAATTTCAAAATGGGCTTGTAATGGCAATATTTGTTGAACAAATATACAAACCTTTTGTTTGTTTATATTCCATAACTGCATGCAAGTGTTTTAAAAGTGGAGAAGAAGCTCGATCTGGCCGTGTCCGTCTATCCCAAGCTGTATGATATGACAGAAACTATCACAACCAAGACAGAAAAGCCCACTTTTGGGAACAGATCGGCCAGACACTGAATGTTGCTGATGAGTGTTGTGCCTTTTATCACCATACGTACGTCATAGAAACAAAACCACGCGCTTCATCGAAACGAAGCGCTGCCCAGTACCCTGCCAGTGCTTTTCTGCCAGAAAAAAACCCGGGCATATGCCCTGAAACAGAATGTTCAACTGAAACCTACTGCTGTTGGCAGAACAAAATGTAAGAAATAGTCAAATAAAGAAGAAGTGGATGACTGATGCATATCTAACAGTGTACGTGTGTCTGAGACTGTATTTTTTTTAAACGCCCTTCTGCTTTTCTACACTTTGGTCTGTGGCTGGTTTTGATGTTTATGAAAGAGAGCAGGTGGAGTGTGGCAGAGAGTGGAGAAATTAACGACAGGCACGTTTCACTCACAAGGTGCTGAGAGGAATTGTCAATGGTGAGGAGAGGGAGAAGGGGGGAAAAAATAAATAGAAAGCAGAGAAGCAAGAGTGAGAAGGACGGTGTAGTAAGAGAAACAGTTTTGTGTAGCTCGGTGGACACACAGCATGACATCAGTCACACTGAGGCCACCCAGGTTAGTGAAAAATGTGTGATGGCACTTCAATAGCATCACATCTGAAAAGTTTGATGCTGTTAGTATTGTGTTGTTATACTGTGTTATTCCTGTTGTCAGGGCAACACATGCAACAGGTCTCATTCGCTAATATAACTATACAAGGTGGCTGATTTTGATAATGAAGCAATATATCAACCAAAATCTGTATATAACTACTAAGTAAAACTACGAAGTTATAACTAACCCAAGACTAAAAGGTGTGTGTTTAATACTTAAAGGATTTGGGGTTATCACTTTAACGTTGCACCTGTGCTTTAGAAACATGCAAAATAATGATTCCCTTCTCCTTAATTTTTTTTTCCTGCAACAAAACAATAACTTACAATGAATTATTAACAAGTATGGCACAGTAATACCCTAAAATGTCTGCAGAGCTTTTCCTGGGTTGTTGAGTCACTCCTAGTATCTCACAGATGACTTTGCCAGGTGCAGACATTTCTGACTTTCAGAGCTGTGGATGGACACAGCAGCTTCAAAGAGTAGGCTGTACTCTGCTTCTAAAACCGAAACGCCATGCTGTCTGAAACCTGAAGACATTTTCATTTGCTCGACAGTGGGTAACCACACCACAAGTGAGCGTAAAAGAATGTTTCATTTTATTGAAAGTGTCACACAGCCTAAGACTACTATTGTGGTGTGAAATGTGACAGTGTACAATGTATTGGAGAACTACTGGAAGTAAGAAACTAAAGTATTTATTTACTGGACACTGGCACTATAAAAAGTTTGGAGTGTGGTTACAGTTTGGTCATACTTTAGTTATTTTGACGCTACGGAGCTGCTGCGACTGTGTGTTTTACTGAGTCTATCCCAAGAGAGACTCTGTGTGTGTGTGTTTGTGTGTGCGTGCGCATTCGTTTCTGGCAGCACATGCAGGAGCTCCTTGGTCTGTGTTTCATTTCGTCAATTGGCAAGCTGTAGCAGATCTTTCCAAATGCGCACAGACACACACACACGCACACATGCGCACGCACACACACACACACACACACTCTGCATGGTTTGGTATTTACATGAACATGGTCAATTACACTCTGTCTGTCTTCTCTGTCTACACTCACTGTCCTTTCCCTGACTCCTATCTGTCTTTCCATGAGACTCTTGATCTATGCTCTCTCTTCTTTCCCTGTTTTCTCTGCATCCTTGTCTTCATTTAAAGTTCTATCAGTAGTTTACAAGACTCCTCTGCAATACACATTTGCTTGTGTATGTATGTTTTGCATAGTTTCTGTCCTCTCTCTGGAAAAGTGGGAGATCCCTGCTGGGATTGTCCACGTCATATGGTTACTTATTTTTTCTTCTTCCTTTGACCATGAAAGTAAAGGAATAATTAGCCAAAGCGTCAATAAAGATGGTCATGATTTAAAAATTCCTGTAACACAGCATACCTGTTGATTCTCAATACATGCAGTTTCTAAGAAAAGTTATGAGAAGTGTCTCTTTCACTCCGATTCTGTATATGTGGCTGACCTCGGCCAGTCTGCCAACAGGGAATATTGATGTGAAGGTGACCCGGCCTTGAGTTTAAATGGACGAGAAGCCAAACTCGCTGTAAGTGTCTGTCTCCTAGGAGCTCTTAGCTCCTCAAGTATTATTTGTAAGGCATCCATTTGTCCAAGGCTTTTCATCGCCTCATTTGACTAATGTAGGTGAAGTTAAATGGAACTTTTTGCACTTCTCAGCACATACATACCCATGCACAGACAGACACAAAAACCTCCATCCATTCAAATGTAGGAGCTGTCAACCTTCATCACACACATTACTAACACCACTGGGGATCCACTTACAGTATCTGCCCGTCTGCATATAGCCCCTTTCCACTCACTCTCACTTTCAGTAACAGTATAATAAAAAAAAAAGTCTAATCAGGTCAAGAGAGTGATACTCTTTTCTATTGGTTTATTACATGTTTTAAGAAATGTTTGTTTAGTTTATTAGATTATAATATCGTGGACAGTCTCCCTTAACTGTACAGTAAAAGGAGCATCTTTAGCCTCTACGGCTAATTTCCAGCTGTAGTCCCAAAATCCTAATATACAATGGTTAACATAGTAACATGAGTTACATTACATCTATAATGATAGCAAGCCTACGCAACAAAACATAGAAGTGGCATACAAACAAGCAAGCACAAACAAGCAAGCACAGATGATGGCAAAGGCATTAAAGCAGTCCATGCAGTAAAGACAATACAAAGGAGACAAGAGAAAGGAGAAAAGTCACAGAGGCCACATTGAAAGCACATACAAGACATAACACGGAGGCAGGCAGCAGAGATGGAGCGGCAGCAACAATGACTATGTCACATCAAACACACATCACATCTGACAGATTAATGTGTGCAGTAATAGTTAACGGACAGCCGTGTTTTAAGGTGTGTTGTAAAGGTGAAATGTGTATTTATATCTTTGATAGTAGTGGGCAATGAATTCCAGTTTTGTATTGCCGTAACAGAAAATGATAATTGGCCAAATGTGCTTTTCCTGAATGGAATTAGAAGGTCACCTCGTGTGGTGCTTCTGGTGATCTGACTGCTGTTGTGACGTTGGGTTATGAAAGAATACAAAGCTTCACATGAAATATGGCTTTTACTAATAAAGCATGCTGTCTCTATCACTGGTAAAATAAACATCAGTAAACCTTTTTTTTTTTTCTTTCTCTTTTCTTCATTCTCTCAGGTCTGTCAACAGCCAAGAGGAAATTTGCTGACTCTCTCAACGAATTTAAATTCCAGTGTATTGGAGACGCAGAGACAGATGATGAGATATGCATAGGTGAGCTTCCTGTTATGAAATCCAATATATTCCCTCTACCAGCAGAAAAACACCTGTAAATATATGGTAGACAGTGCTCTGTCATTAATTAGTGCTGTAATAGAACAGTCACATCAGCGCTGATTTAAAGGCCAGCTTGGTTTTCAATGCTATTATATGAGAAGCCGTAACAATCAGTCTCAAAGTTCCTCTGCCCTGAATCTGTTTATTATTCCCTTTTAGTATCAAAGCTTATTCTTTTATGAATACTGTCAAGCGGAATTGATTGGCAAATTTTGAACAAAAACATCATAAGAAAAACTATGTCTGTTTAACTGCAGGGCCATTCCCATACTTTCGTGCCTAAAGAAAAAAAAAAAATTCACATTTAAAACCTTTGCCGCAACTAATGAACAGTCAAACAAACTAAACAAAGTGGGATTCATTGTACATTATTTGAATGTTGGACCTTTTGGTGATGTTTTATTATCTTTAGTGGCCACCATTCATTTTTCTTTTATCTAAATGGTTTTATTTCATTCCATGATGGACTATTTAAAGCACAATATAATATATCATATAAAGTATATTATTGCCTGGAAACAATCTTTTCTCTGGATTTGGGCAAAATACAGAAGGTGAAGTCAGTCAAATGGTGCAAAAGGTAATAATACCAATACGTAATCCTCACTCTTCACCTTCATTTGTCTTTTGTCATTATGTGATGTGCTGACAATCAATATGTTGATTTTTTTCAGTGGCATCCGGCACATCTGTTGTACAGATAACGTGAACATGAAATCTACAGTCCGGTTTACAGACAATTCTACTCATTCTCCACAATAAATGCTTAATTTACATAAGACATACAGTCATGATTACAATTTCAATGTTGCCTTATCCTCTATAATAAAAACATGGTAGTAAATACCTTACTTGAAGTGACATGTTCCCTAGCTCTTGCTTAAAGGGTAACTACCATTTTTTTTTTTCAACCTGGACCCTATTTTCCTATGTTTTTGTGTCTAAGTGACTGATGGGAACAACAACCTTTGATATTGGTCCAGTATTAAGCAAGATCGCTGCAGTCGGCAGTGGGGAAACAAGCTACAATGTTAGTTAATAGAGCAATTTCCCAGCTTTTATTTACCTTCACAAAAGTGCTCGTTTTGCCACCGACAGGCTCAGATTAATATTCTAAGAGTCTGACAACATTATAGAAAGGATTTCTAAGGAGGTCGACCTTTTTGTTAAAGAGTAAGATGTTTTTTTTAAACATAAAAACATCCGCAAAATTGCGTTTGCTAAACCCACCAGACTCCATTTAAATAAACAGTAATTTTAGCATCGTAAAATACACTTCATTTAAAGTTGTCAGAAACAAAATAAAACTATGAAAATCCGTTTTGTGTCGTCTTTCCACTTTTCCAACCATCACAACTCTGAAATTAACACATAGTTTATCGATTTACATGTGAAAATATGTTGGCTCAATGGAGTCTGGTGGGTTTAGCGCTAGCGACTTCAGAGCTGTTTCTGGTTAAACAGAAAGGTCTCAAAGAGGTTTTAAAGGTCTATCTCTGAAGGGATCCTTTCCATAATGTTGTTAGACACTTAGATATTAATCTGAGCCTGTCAGTGCAGTGGTGAATGCAGAACGTGACAGATGGGTGGGCCTGGATTAAGTCGAGGTGGGCCTAAATCTAGGGTGTCCCGAAATCACAGCAGTTGTCCCGAATCAAGGAAATATGAGGCTTTCTTTAAAAAAAGAAGCTGTTGTAGTTGTGAGAAACTTTCAATCTGCCAGATCCCAGTGTGCTGGGACAGTAAAACACAAGCTCCTTACACTGTGGCCGTTTTCGAAATCGCCCACTGCATACTGCAGACAACTGCGGTATGCAGTATCTAGTCTACTGAATATTATTCGAATATAAAAAAACAAACAAATGAAATTTGAATGGTCTTATAGAGGACATAGGCGCCGATACGGAAAATACTGAGCACCCACGTGTGCCAGACTGCCAGTAGGCTACATTCATTTAAAATTAAACATTGCAGTTGCAAGTGGAGCGTGTGTCAGTTAAACTTCTCATCTCCAATCCTATCTGTATTTGTGAGAAGTGGTGCTGTCCTGAGTTGAAAGATAGCCTACTTTACGGCTTTATTATCGAGTTAATAGGCGTGTGTGTTCGTGTCGGCTGCTGTCCATTTCCTAAGGTTCTGAAATGCAAACATTTTTTGACTACTTTTTTTTTTTTTTAAAGGGCCGGTGCCCGTGAGCACCCACGGACGACATCATAAATCGGTGCCTATGATAGAGGAAGACTGACCGCTCGAATATACATATTATAATTTATTTACAAGACTGTAAAAGGGAGACGGGTATCTCTCTGCCCTGTCAAACGCTGCTCTCCCTCTCCTCTGCCTGCTCCGTGGCCGGTGTGTGAGTGACAGCCCGGTCAGCGAGCTTGTTACGTTACGCCCGCAATCTCTTGTGGAGCATTATAACTTCGAAAAACCACAGGTTCCAGTTAATCTTATAGTGGATATGTGTGTTGTGTTATTTAAACAAATGATTGGGGAAATAAACGCCTCTTGTCCGCAAGTCCCCTGATAGAGCTCCAGCCAGCTCACAGCCGGTCTGTGAAGGTGGACAGGCCGGGCGGCAAGCCAGCGACCCCAGCAGGCACTGGCCGGCTGTCACGTCAGACTGTGGAGCTTCTGAACTCCGACACAGTCGGACCAAATTTGCAATTAGCCAACAATATTCGTAAAACGGACCATATTTGAGCTCTACATAGTTGATTTCTCGCATAAAAAGTCTCAGAAGTGAATTTAGTAATGAAATAGCAGACACACAATGTATAAAGTTTCCAGTTGTTGGCCACAATAGCAATCCATGGTTGTTGTGATTGTTGCAGCGCTTTGCACACCAACACGCTTAACTTTGAATTTCTGATTGGGCGGGCCAACTGTCAATGTGGGCGGGCCCAGGCCTGTCCAGGCCCTCCCACAGCTCCGCGCCTGTGTCAGTGGCAAAACGAGCACTTTTGTGAAGGTAAATACAAGCTGCACAATTGCCCTATTAACTTACATTGTAGCTTGTTTCGTCACTGCCGACTGCAGCAATCTTGCTTAATACTGGACCAATGTAAAAGATTGTTGTTCCCATCAGTCACTTAGAAGGTGACCAAAAACATAGGTCCAGGTTGAAAAAAATGGTAGTACCCTTTAAGCCTGTTATACAAAATCATGTTTTTTTTTTGTTTTTTTTTCTAAATGTTGCTCTTGTCTGATTAACTACTTCCCCCTCTCCAACCAGTGTTATAAACTTCATGCTGACACACATACATGAGCATATTAGGTAAAATTGGTCTAATAGTGGTCTATAGTACATGAGCATAATATTGGACTCAGCCAGGCCTTGCATTGCTCTTTCTGTCACTGTCCAAGCAGCCTGCTGTGAAACATGCAGCAGTCACCACACCCTCTTATGCTGCCTGGCTCTGTCTGTGCAGGCTGCAGCTTCTCACTGGCCTGACCCACCCACTACTGTTGTTTAACTAACCCGAGCTAGCTTTCCTGAACAGCTTGTGTTCAACTGGGCTTCACCACGGCACTGTTGTTTTTAGGATATTCAGAGTCATACTCATAATCAATCAATCAAAACCCGTTTCATCTCTCTGATACAGATACAGATTTCACTCCCAATTGATCTATATTTAATGAAATTACTTAATATAAATTAGTATCACATTTTTACTGTCCCATGTGATTGATGAAGAATGTGTGATTGAGCCTACTGAAATGTCTCACTGCATTTTATGAGCTTTATTTGAGGATGGCACTGTTTTTCAATGCATTCCTCGCATAGTCCGGAACTTCTGCTCCCTTTTAGTTGGATCTAACTTCCAAGAAACAAATCCTGTTACTTGAAGTCTGATGTTATAAAGCAGAGTAACTAAGTGTAAGGAATACACTTGGGCTCCATTGTCTACGTGCATGCATGTGTGATTCGAACATGCCAGTGCACATGCTCAGTATGTATGTGCACTCACTGCGTGTGAGGAACT